>NW_016806895.1:1660865-1668887 GCF_001698545.2 Rhinopithecus bieti | reverse complement strand
CCATGAATTCGGTTTGAATACTCAAAATTCATCCTTTACTAGAGAAGCTTTTATTCTTGAAAGCACAAATTTTTTTTAACGTAAATCTATGTTTTACATAGGAAAATGCAGTCCTTGAGAAAAAATGACTTATCCAAGGCTAGGCAAAGGTCAGTGTCCTGAAGGTTGAAGGTGGCCAAGCTGGGGCAGCTCTCAGAACTCCCACCTTCTGCATTACCATCAGACCACCCTGCCATAATCAAACCAACCCCATGTCTTGGTTTTGAGCATTTGAAAAATGGAAAGAAATGTGACATTTTCCATTTGAAAATGGGAAGAAATGTGAGAGGGAATCTTAGATTCCCTGGCTTTCTGATTACTTGCAAATCCACATAAGGCTCACATATCACCCTCCTCTCACTTTGTCAGCATCTGAATTTTTTGGTCATATGTGAGTGATGAAAACTTAAAAGCTACGTTGATATGTACAGCATGTGGAAAACCACTCCCAGGTTCTCTCTGCCCTGGAAGAGCCAGAGGCACATGCACACATTTCTTATACACCCAAACAGACCTATTCGTCCACTCGTGAACGCATTCAACATCATCAGACACTCGTTCAAAAAACAGCATGCTATGTGCTGACTTGATGGGAAGCCACAGGCTAAGTTCTCAGACCCTGGCCAAGAAGAGATGGGATCCAACCCATCCCTAGACCACAGGAAAAATACTTTCAACCACAGAGCTGGCCGCAAAATATTCTTTTTGTAGGAAACAAAATGTTTCCAGCCCTGGGATTTTCTTTTCTTTATTTTATTTTTTTTCAGTCCTTTCACTGTTATTGAGGAGGAAAGGCAAATGCTTAAGCAAGAGGCCAAGTAAACATCGAAAGAAACCAAAACCAGGGCTCCTTTGCTGGGAGAGTGGAACACAGGGTGAATGAGCAGTGCACTGGATGAGGCCCAGGCCTTGTGAAGCTTCAGGAGGAGCAACAACCCGGGCAATTCTTTAGGTGTTCACAGCCCCAGTTTCATCCCACTTCACTGCAGCTCCTCTTATTGACTAAGTGGGCTTGGACAAGTTACTTAACTTTTCATAGGCTCCACTTCCTTAAGTGTTAAGTGTGAAAAATAATAATCATTATCATAATATCACAGGTTAGCATAAAGAATAAATGGAACATACATAAAAGTTGCACAGGCTGGGTGTAGTGGCTCATGCCTGTAATCCCATCACTTTGGGAGGCTGAGGCAGGCAGACCACAAGGTTAAGAGATCAAGACCATCCTGGCCAACAGGACGAAACCCCATCTCTACTAAAAATACAAAAATTAGCTGGGCGTGGTGGCACAGACCTGTATGTAGTCCCAACTACTCAGGAGGCTGAGATAGGAGAATCACTTGAACCCGGGAGGCAGAGCTTGCAGTGAGCTGAGATCGAGCAGCCTGGTGACAGAGTGAGACTCCGTCTCAAAAAAAAAAAAAAAAAAAAAAAGAAAATGCTGCACAATGCCTACTACATAGTAGGCACTCAAGAAATTTGTTAAGGTAGTTTCAGTAACTCTCTCACAGGCTGCTAGAGAACTATTTTCATGAACTGTTAGAACACAAAACTCCTTAGAGATTAATACTCCAGGCCCCATATTTCATAAATAAGACAGTCCTAGAGAGAGAAAGTTTGTAACCAAATCATCCAGTCAGTAGTAAGCCCTGGGCTAGGACCCTGCAGACTGGATGCAAAGAGTAAAGAGAGTTAAAGTAATTCACATCATAGAATATATTAATACTGGCCGGGCGCGGTGGCTCAAGCCTGTAATCCCAGCACTTTGGGAGGCCGAGACGGGCGGATCACGAGGTCAGGAGTTCGAGACCATCCTGGCTAACATGGTGAAACCCCGTCTCTACTAAAAAATACAAAAAAAAAGCTAGCCGGGCGAGGTGGCTGGCGCCTGTAGTCCCAGCTACTCGGGAGGCTGAGGCAGGAGAATGGCGTAAACCCGGGAGGCGGAGCTTGCCGTGAGCTGAGATCCGGCCACTGCACTCCAGCCTGGGCGACAGAGCAAGACTCCATCTCAAAAAAAAAAAAAAAAAAAAAAGAATATATTAATACTATGTGCTGTTGACTGGCCATGGATCTCAGACTTTGTGTCTTTAAGAATTGCCCAGCAATGTAGAAATGCAGATTTCTAGACCCACCCCCAAAGCTGCTGATTTAGTCTGGGAAGTCCAGGAATCTCAATTTTTAACAAGCTCTGCAAGTGGATTCCAAGAGGTATTCTTCTGACCACCTGTCAAGACGTATTACAAGAGGAAGTTATCAGCCAAATAAATAACTGAGCAGAGTGTTAGGGTTATATCCTATGGTTTAGCGCAAACAATGTGGCCAGCGCCCATTGATAATGAGACTTTTACCACTGTACAAAATAGTAAGTGAGGTATAGCATGGCATTGCTTCTTCTTTGTAGAACCAGAAAGTGAAATCATGTTCTAGATCATGCAATTCTCTTATAGAAGAGGAACCTATGACTCAAAGTCATTTGTCCAAGATCACATATCTAGAGACAGAATTAGAACTTTAGTTTAGAATAACATTATCTTTTTTGCAATGGAAAAATGTTTCCAGGTACCCACATATGAAGACAGTAGTTTATGTATGTATGTTATATACTAGAATCCATAAATTAATCTTAATCTCTGAAATAATTTAAAAATCATGGTCTTCTCATGATATTTCTGGTGCCATGATTTACTTCACAGGTACCCCTGTAGGCTAATGAAGGAAACTTGGTCAGAAGAAAGAACTAACAATGTCATACAAAGCTGAACACTTCAGAGACACAGAAACTGTAGTTATATTGTTGCACAATGACCTACTTCCTTTTCATTAAAATCCTGCTTTTTTCATATAAAACATATATCTGACCCCAAGGTCTACAACGTTCTATGAGTCATCAAACAATTACGTAAGTATCCTGGTTAGTGATTACTGTGTTAAAGCATTTGCGGACTTGCAAGACACATCCCAAATAAATAAATATTGGCTTAGATTCAAGTCCAATTCTCAAAAGGATGAGGTTTTAGCTGTTCCTTGTAGTATTAGAACAGGTAATAATCTCTTGGCAATTTCTGGAGTTTGATCCCCACAGACTAGAAATGATGGTTACTTTCTTTCTTTCTTTGTTTCTTTCTTTTTTTAAGATGGATTTTCACTCTTGTTGCCCAGGCTGGAATGCAATGGCACGATCTCGCCTCACTGCAACCTCCGCCTCCCAGGTTCAAGCAATTCTCTCATCTCAGCCTTCCAAGTAGCTGGGCTTACAGGCATCTGCCACCATGCCCAACTAACCTTTGTATTTTTTAGTAGAGACGGGGATTCACCATGTTGGCCAGGCTGGTCTTGAACTCCTGACCTCAGGTGATCCACTCACCTTGGCCTCCCAAAGTGCTGGGATTACAAGCGTGAGCCACTGTGCCTGGCTGAAATGATGGTTACTTTCTACTCTTGGCCCAATGCTGAAGAATCTGAGAAGGCACAAGTATAGTTCTTCCACTTCTACTTTTCTTTGATGAATGCTTTCAGATAGCAATTATCTTCCTCCCTCAACAGAGTTTGTTCTGAAAGTTGTTGTGAAATGTGGGCAACATCGCAAAGTAAAAGCCACAGCCTGTTTGAAAAAGAATCAATAGTGTATTCCGCAGTTGGATAATGCCTATCCTCACAAAAAACTCATAATGCTCCAATTCATTAAGTCAGTAACAGCAGCCTTAGACAAGATTTATTATGATTTAGATCAATCTTACAACCATTACTACTAGCCAAATAAGGCCAAAAGAAGAGGGTTATAGAAGTCTCTTTACAGATTCTGAGGTGGAATCTGAATTAGAATCCAAATACATCACTAACCGCTTAATAATCCTTTCCCTCCTGGAGAGAGTTCTGGCCTTTGGAGCTGTTCTTCTGCTCCATGTCATTAGGGCATTCAGAGAATGCCAACTCCTCTTCTACAACATGAACCAATTAAATGGTGGGAGCCTGCCATGCTTTCAACAGGGGAGGGGCAGGGTTTGGATGTGTGCATACAGACCCTGGAACATTTCAACACACCTCTTTTAGAGAAGGTTCTGTTGGTTTCAAACCCCCAACTCCCATGAGACATTATTTCCAGCCATTAAAATGTTTCCTGAGCTTAGATACATCTGGAAAGTTTTGGAAAATCCTACAGGAAGGAGGCTAGGCCAAAAGAGCTCCTTTTCTCATGCCATTCAGGAAGTACAGCACAAATGTTTGCCCTTCAAGGCAGTCCAGGCCGGGAGCCCAACTCTCAGGGATGGAGAAGCATGGTAGACAGAAGAGTCCTCTAGGGGAACAGGGTCAATGGAAAAGAGATTGGGGGTCTTATATTCACCATGTACCAACCAGGGAGATTATGTAGACCTGTATCTGTCAAGGTCCATCAGTAAAACAGGACTTACCCTGGTAGTTCAAGAGAGAGCATTTAATTTGGGGAATTAGTTACAAATGTATTCGAAGAGCTGAAATGAAAATAGGGAACAATGAGTCAACCCAGAGATTAGTAACAACAAGAAGCTACCGCCATCCCCAGGGCTGGAGAAAACAAGGACGAGGTGCTGTTACTAGGGCCCAGAGGCTGAAGCTGCCCAACTAGAGTTGGGACAGCAAAGGGATCACGGAGAGGAACTAATGTCACTGCCTGGGACACCACCGGAAGCAGGGCAGAGGAATGAGTGTGTGAGTGTGTGTGTGTGTGTGAGTGTGTGTATGTGTGTGTACAAAAATACATGGCTTCTCTTGTACTTCTGCCCTTCAACCTTACTCTCCAAACTAACCAGACTCAATGGAAAGGGAGACTGGGAAATGCAAATTGTAAGGGTCAGTTATCTGTGGTATCAAGTAGAACAGGGGAAGGGCAGGGAGTGGGTCTGAGAGCAAACAGTCTACTGACTGGCATGACCCACTAAGGCGAGGATTCCTGATTCCTCATTTGTAGATGTGGGTCTTTCAGAAAACTTCGAAGCCTGAACCGGTATTTCTGCAAATTAGCTACTGATGCCACACCCCTGGACTTTACATTTGCTAGAATTCAGTGGAGAGGGAGACATAGCTCTCTATAGGGCCCTCTCCTCCCTGAGCTCAGGGGCTTTACTGAAAATAGTTTGCACCTTCCCTTTTCATTTTTCCCACATTCTGATAACTATTGTCTCTATATAGAAGCCAGGGATCCAAAATAAGGAAATGACATTGAGAGTGGAGATGGCATGATGGACTGTAAACAGTGGTGGGAGGCAGGGGAAGAGAAAACGTTGATTAAATATTCTGTGCAATTATAAGAAATCATTTCTGATCTCCAACCTAATTCTTGATGGCAGTCATTGAGGCCTGGATGGAAGAATGGAAGCAGCCATACATTGTCCACATAAGCAGGAAACAATGCATGTTCTAAGCAGGGCCAGCTCTTGCCTCCCTCCCAGGCCTCCTTTTCCTCCTTTACCAACCCGTTTCAGTGAGTAAAACCTCATCCACTCACTCATTTGCCTCAGGAACCACCCCCTCCCCACACCCTTCCAGATCTCCTCTTTGTGCTTAAATGCTGTGGATCCTGCCTCCTAACCATCTCATAACTCTTCCCTCTTTTCCCTTTCAATATCCACTGTCTTGGTTCAGGCCCTCATTTCTTTGCATCTTATTTCAAATCCCTCCAAATCTGTATGGAAAACTCTTGCCAAAGGGAGACTTCGAAGGTACAAATCTGATGTCACAGCCTTGTCACAGTTCCTTAGTGGGGCTTCTGAAAGCCTGCAGGACTGAGTCCGGTTTGTGTCTCCTTTCCTTACTTTATCTTTAACTACATACAGACCCCGTCCTCCCCAATCCCTACCCATTGTATAGACACATACCCTCTGCTGTAGCACTAAAGAAGGACCATTTGTAGTTCCTGCCTCAGAGCCTTTGTTCAAACATCTTCCTCAGTCTCCTACCTCATCTATCAAGCAAATACCAATGTACCTTTCAAGTTCTGTCTCCAGTATCACATCCTCTTCTGAATCCTTCTCTGGCCATCACTTCCTTGTGAGTGTTTTGACCATCCCAACAACTATGGCTACACCGTCTTCTTCCACAATTCCCTCAATTCCTTCTTGTATTTATTTGCCTGTATGCTTCCCTCTATTGACACTAGGTATTCTCCTCTACTACTGTGGCTCTTCAGAGCAGGAAACTGAGCTTTATTTGACTTAATTTTCCCAGCATTTGGCACACAAACGTACCCAGAAAAGATATGAAGGATGAAAAAATGATGCAGGAATGAAGGGAAAGGGGAGGTGTTCAACATAAAGAACACTTAGTTGTCTTGTCTAGATGAAAATAGAAGAGTTACATTCTACAAAGCTAGCATCATCCTGAAATCAAAATCTGGCAAAGACAAAATGAAAAAAGAAAACATCAGGCCATGATGAACACATATGTAAAAATCCTCAACGAAATAGTAGGAAACCAAATCCAGTAGTACATAAAAAAGTTAATTCACCGCGATAAAGTAAGCTTCATTCCTGAGGTGCAAGGTTGGTTCAACATATGCAAATCAATATTTATGATTCACCACATAAACAGAATTAAAGAGAAAAACCACATGATCATCTCAATAGATGCAGAAGAAGCTTCTGATAAAATCCATATTCCTGCCTGGAAAAATCCTCAACAAATAAGGCATAAAAGTAACATACCTCAAAAATAATTAGAGTCATCTATAACCAACCCACAGCCAACATCACACTGAATGGGCAAAAGCTAGAAGCATTCTCCTTAAAAGCAGGAATAAGACAAAGATGCCCACCCACACCACTCCTATTCAACATAGTACTGGAAGTCCTAGCCAGAGCAGTCAGGCAAGAGAAAGAAATAATAGGGATCCAAGTAAGAAAACAATAAGTCAAATTATCCCTCTTCACTGACAATATGATAATATACTGAGAAAACCCTAAAGACTCCACTAAAGCCTCCTACAACTGATAAATGACTTCAGTAAGTTTCAGGATGCAGAATCAATGTACAGAAAATTAGTAGCATTCCTATACATCAATAATGTTCAAGCTCAGAGCCAAATCAAGAACACAATCCCATTTACAGTAGTCACAACAACAAAAAACACCTAGGAACACATCAAACTAGGAAAGTGAAATATCTCCACAAGGAGAACTACAAGTAACTGCTAAAAGAAATTAGAGAGAATCCCCCCCAAAAAAACATTCCATGTTCATGGATTAGAATAATCAATATCGTTAAAATGGCCATACTGTGCAAAGAAACCTACAGATTCAACACTATTCCTATCAAACTACCAACATCATTCTTCACAGAATTACAAAAAACTGTTCTAAAATTCACATGGAACCAAAAAACAGCCTGAACAGCCAAAGCAATCCTAAGCAGAAGTAACAAAGCCAGAGGCGTCACATTACCTGACTTTAAACTATACTATAATGCTACAGTAACCCAAACGCCATGCTATTGCTACAAAAATAGACACACAGACCAATGGAAAAGAATAGAGAACCCAGAAATAAAGCTGTACACCTACAGTCATCTGATCTTCAACAAAGTTGAGAAAAATAAGCAATGGAGAAAAGACTCCCTAGTCAATACATGGTGCTGGGATAGCTGGCTAGCCCTATGCAGAAGAATAAAACTAGACCCCTACATTTTACCATATATAAAAATTAACTCAGGCCGGGCGCGGTGGCTCAAGCCTGTAATCCCAGCACTTTGGGAGGCCGAGATGGGCGGATCACAAGGTCAGGAGATCGAGACCATCCTGGCTAACACGGTGAAACCCCGTCTCTACTAAAAAAAAATACAAAAAACTAGCTGGGCGTGGTGGCGGGCGCCTGTAGTCCCAGCTACTCGGGAGGCTGAGGCAGGAGAATGGCATAAACTTGGGAGGTGGAGCTTGCAGTGAGCTGAGATCCCGCCACTGCACTCCATCCTGGGCGACAGAACGAGACTCCGCCTCAAAAAAAAAAAAAAAAT
>NW_016806895.1:1631405-1659308 GCF_001698545.2 Rhinopithecus bieti | reverse complement strand
AAAAAAAAAAAAAAAAAAAAAAAAAAAAAAAAAAAAAAAAATTGTAAACTTATCCCAAAGAGATATCTGCATGCCCACGTTCCTTGTAGCATTATTTACAATAGCCAAGGAATGGAAACAATCTAAAGGTGTATCAACAAATAAATGATAAAGAAAATGTGGTAGATATATAAAATGGAATATTTTTCAACCTTAAAAAACAAGAAAATCCTGCCATATGCAACATGGATGAACCTGGGGGACATTATGCTAAGTGACATAAGCCAGTCATAGAAAAACAAATATCATATGAGTCCACTTGTGAGGTGTCTAAAATAGTCAAAAAGATAGAAACAGAGTAGAATGATCATTTCCAGGGATTGGGAGAAGTGGAAAATCGGGAGTTTTCTTTCAGTGGATACACTGTTTCAGTTACGCAATGTGAATAAGTTCCAGACATCTGCTGTATGACAATGTGCATACAGTTAATACGGTATTGTGTTCTTAGACTGTTTGTCAAAAGGGTAGATCTCGTGTTAAGTGGTCTTATCACAATAAAAAATAAAAATTAAAAAAAATTTTAAACGCAAAAAAAATTGGAAGAGTTAGAAGAGGATTGTGTCTGTGGCTAGAGTACACACAAAGGATTATTATTACAATTACAGTCTCTAGAAGATTTATTACTAAAGATTTTAAGCTGTAATACATACTGTCTTAGTCCATTTTGTGCTGCTATAACTGAATACCACAGACTGGGTAATTTATAATGAACAGAAATTTATTTCTCATAGTCCTGTATGCTGGAAAATCCAAGACTGAGAAGCCATCATCTTGCCATGACCTTTTTGCTGCATCATCCCATGGTGGAAGGGCAAAGAGAAGGTGAAGGAGAGACAAAAGGGGGCCAAACTCAAATTTTTATAAGGAACTCACTCCCGTGATAACAAACTCACTTTCACAATAACAGCATTAATCTATTCATGACAGATGAGCTCTTATGGCCTAAATCAATTCTTAAAGATCCCACCTCTTAATACTATCACAATGGTCATTAAGTTTCCAACACATGTATTTTTTGGGACATGTTCAAACCATAGCATTCCGGCCCCAGCCCCCCACATTCATGTCCTTCTCACATACAAATACATTTATTCCATCCCAATAGCCCCAAAGTGTTAACTCATTCTAGCATCAACTTAAAAGTCCAAAGTCCACAGTCTCATCTAAATCATTTATGAGTGATACTCAAGGCATGATACATCCTAAAACAAATTCCCCGTTAGTTGTGAGCCTATAAAATTAAACAAATTATGTGCCTCCAAAATACAATGATAGGAAAGACTTAGGACAGACATTCCCATTCCAAAAGGGAGAAATAAAAAAGAAGAAAGGAGTAACGGATCCTAAGTTAGTCCAAAACACAACAGGGAAAACAACCTCAAATAAGGCTCCAGAATAACCTCCTTTTACTCCATTTCTACCTTCCGTACAAACTAGGGCAGGGGTTGTACCCAGAAGACCTTGGGAAGCTCCAACCCCTTGGCTTTGCTAGTCTCAGCCTTCACAGCAGCTCTTATGGGTTAGTCTTGCTCCTGCAGCTGTCCAAGGCTGGGGCTGCCCATTGGTTGCTCTGCAGTTCTGGAGTCTCAGGTGACTCTGCCATGACAGCTATACTAGGTGTAGAGGGGACTCTCTGTGGCAGCTGCAAGCCCACAGTTCCAGTGAGCATTGCCCTAGTTGGGGCTCTCTGCCATAGCTCTGCCCCTGTGATAAGTTTCTGCCTGGGTGCCCAGGCTATCCAGTATATCCTTTGAAATCTAGGTGGAGGCTCCCATGGCCTAAGAGCTCATACATTCTGCTTGCCTGCAGAATTAGCACTATGTGGGCACCACCAAGGCTTACTACTTGTGCCCTCTAGAGTGGCAACATGAGTCACACCTGGGCCTGCTTGAGCTATGACTGGGTGGCAGAGAAATGCTCCTCTGGGATGCAGAAGGCAGAGTCCTGAGATGGCCCTGGAAAGTCAGCCTGTGGATGGTACTCTGGGTCTGTCCCTGGAAACCGTCTGCCCTCCTAGAGCTCTGGGATTGTGATGGGAGGGGAAGCCTCAAAAATCTCCAAAATCCCCTCAGGGTCATTCTCCCATTGCTGTGATGAACAGCATCTGGCTTTCTTCTATTGATACTAATCTGCTTCTCAAATGGTTGCTTAGCCACACATTGCCTCTCCCGAAAATGCTCTCTTTTTTTCTCCGCCACACAACCAGGCCGAGAATCCTTCAGATCCCTTTTAATTATAGATTCCATCTTTAAATTATTTCTCTATTCTCTCATTTTACTGTATGCAGTTAAAAGAAGCCACACAGGTTCTTCAATGTTTTGTTTTAAAATTTCTTCTACCAGATGTCCTAGTTCATTGCTCTTAAATTCTGCTTTTCATAAAGCTTCAAGGCATGGATGCAATTCAACCAAGTTGTTTGTCACTTCATAACAATCATGGCCTTTACTTCAGTTTCTAATAAGATATGCATCTTTTCTAACTGATCCCTCATCACAATGGCCTTTACTGGGCCGGGTGCGTGGCTCACGCCTGTAATCCTAACACTTTGGGAGGCCAAGGTGGGCGGATCATCTGAGGTCGGGAGTTCTAAACAAGCCTGACCAACATAGAGAAACCCCTTCTCTACTAAAAAAAAAAATACAAAATTAGCCAGGTGTGGTGGCAGGTGCCTATAATCCCAGCTACTTGGGAGGCTGAGGTGGGAGAATCACTTGAGCCTGGGAGGCGGAGGTTGCGGTGAGCCGAGATTGTGCCATTGCACTCCAGCCCAGGCAACAAGAGTGAAACTCCGTCACAAAAAAAAAAGGAAAAAAAAAAAAAAAAAAAAAAAAAAAGAGTGGCCTTTACTGTCTATATTTCTACTAACATTCTGATCACAATCATTTATGTAATCTCTAAGAAGTTTCAGATTCTCTTCTTCCGAGTCCTCCAGAATTACTGTTAATGCTCCATTTATAGCAATCTAGGCTTTTGTTAGCCTGCTACTCCAAATTCTTCCAGTCTTTACCCATCACCCAGTACCAAAGCCACTTCCATATTTTCAGGTATTTATTATAACAACCACCACACTCCTTGTACCAATTTTCTATCTTAGTCCATTTTGTCTTGCTATAACCGAATACCACAGACTAGCTAATTTACAATGAACAGCAATTTATTTTGTACAGTTCTGGAGGCTGAGAAGTCCAAAATCAAGGGGCCAGCATCTGGTGAGGGCCTTCTTGCTGCATCATTGCATGGTGGAAGGGCAAAGAGAGGGTGACAGACAGACAAATGGGGACTGAACTTGTGTTCTTATAAAGAACCTACTCCTGCAATAACAAACTCACTTCTCTTGTTAATGGCATTAATCCATTCATGAGAGCAGGGACCTTATGGGCTGATCGCCTCTTAAAGGTCCTACCTTTTAATAGTTTACAATGGCCATTAAGTAAACTACTACTTAACATATGCTTTTCTGGGGACACATTCAAACCACAGTATACACCTTTTCTTGAGGAAAAATACTAGATTATTAGGATATGAAAAAAAGTGACCAAGGTGTCATAGTGACTGCTATGGCAGTCACTCATCCAACTTATCTCAGTGGGTTTTCTCTGAAAATAGTTGGCCTTTGAACAACCACAACATGTAACAAGATTCCCTACACAGAAGGGTCCTAGAGACTACTGTTTAATTCAAACTGAGATTATAGGTATAGGCCAGGTGCTGTGGCTCATGCCTGTAATCTCAGCCCTTTGGATGACTGAGGCAGGAGGATTGCATGAAACCAGGAGTTCAAGCCCAGTCTGGGCAACATAGCAAGACCCCGTCTCTACATAAAATTTAAAAAATAGCCAGGTGGGTGTTATGTGCTTGTAGTCCCAGCTACTTGGGAGGTTAAGGTGGAAGAATTGCTTGAACTCAGGAGTTCAAGGCTGCAGTGAGCTATGATCATGCCACTGTACTCCAGCCTGGGCAACACAGCAAGACCCTGTCTCTAAGGAAAAAAAGAGATTACAGGTGGTTCCTGAGAAGGACTGGCCTCCTCAAGTCAAAGGGATCAAATGCTGACAGACTCAGCAGAGCCAGTTACAGGGATCTTGGAGTCATGGGAATCTTTGAGCAAATCTACATGAGAAAAGCAGGGAGGATGATATAAAAAGGCAAAGCTAGTGTCAGAATGGAGTCACAAGTAGGAAAGAGAGATCAGTCACAAAGAAGAGCCTAACATTCCAATGCAGGTCAGTATGGAACAGTATATCTGGAGAGAACACTGTATAAATAGTTACAAATAAGAGAGAACAGGTTGGTATAGGCACAGCTGTTGAAGGGTTAGAAGCCATGCTGGAGCCACCAAATCTTTTTATTATAAAGAGACACCAGTAAAAACAAAACAAAACAAGCAAACAAACAAAAACAAAACATAGTACTACTAGAGGGTTTTCCCATTTTACTAGACATTGACGGAATCTTCATAAGGATGCTGGGATAATACTTTCAGAGAAGAATAGACAACTGAGAAAGGATTTAAAGATAAACCGTGAAATGGATTACTGTGTGGAAAAATGACTTGGCAAGGAAAAAAATGAAGAAATAGATATCATTATAAATGAGGGAAGGGAGGTATCTATGGGATGCACCACTATACCTCCTGGACCCTTAGGTTCTCACTGGAGGACAGAGATGAGCACAGGTCCGTCCCCATTGTGGGCAAGATGCCACAGAGACTTCTCTTTCTTCTTTCACAATAAATGATAGAACATTGAAGCCAAACCCAGAGCACAGAAAAGGCACTGGCTGGAAAGGCTAGTACTTGGAACAGAGAGGAAGAGCCAGAACTTCCCTTGATTGAATGGTGAGATTCAGAAGACCATGTCCTGTAGAGTTCATTCTTCCTGAAAAGTGTTCTGTTGTCACACAGAGCCACACGGTTATAAGGAAATAACTAATCATTACTAAACGGAGATTGAAAAAGCTCTCTCGAGGCAATGGATCATTCCACTCTTTGAAGGGGTATTCCACCAAGTATAAGCACTGAAGGTGACCACACCACAGGGGTTGAAAAAAAATTATTCTGCAATTAATTCCAAGTAACATGCACGAATAATCTTACATGAACATGGTACTCGATGTAGAATAAAGGTTAAGAACCTAGGGATGTAAAAGAGGGAGTGTATGTATGGATGGGGGAGGGAGAGGCAAAGGAAAAGGAAAGTTCTGGCTTTGCCCCTTAGAAGCCATGTGATTTAGAGCAAAATTTTCAAACTCTATATTCAATGTGCTCCAACTGTAAAGTATATCTAGTAATACCCACCTCACAGAGTTGTTGTGAGGCTTGAAAAAGAAAATGTCCACAAAGCACTCAGCAGAATAATTGACACAAAGTAGACTCTCAATAAATGGATGAATAGACTCAGCAAAGCAACCAGAGAGCCAGGGCCGCTGGGGCTTTGGGTGGATTGTTTTCAATCCCTCCCAGACATACCAGTGCCTCAGCTCTAATTCTCTAAGGTTTGTAAAAGATGTGCCTCTTTCTGGAGTTTGACACTCAGAGAATTCTGTTAGAGAATCACAGATCATAATCCCAGCTCAATCTTTTATTGCCAATTCTGAGTTGAGGATTCAGAAAATGGGCAGTGGGATACAACCATGGGAGCTGGGCTGTCCAAAGGTGTTCTCAAAATCATGGTCCCTTTGGTAACAATAAAATGAGAGTCCAACAGTCAAGCACACACAGTCTTTGTCTGAGATGCAAGAACTCTTACGCTCTGCCAAGGTAAAAAGAGAAACTTCCAGAAAGAGACTCTCGGTAAAAAAAAAAACCTTGGCTTCAAGCATTCTAAGACAGTTGCCAGGAGCCACTGGCTTATTTAAAAATCCAGGGAAGCTTGGGGGTAGGGAGGGAACAACAAGGTAAGGTGAAGATTAAGGGAAGGAAGGAGTAAGTGACTATGTCAACTTTGCAGTAACTGAAAACTCCAAATTATTTTCAGTGGCAGAAATCAGGAAAGCTCAATGATCTGTATTACATTTGAAATTTAATCACCCATCAGATAATGTGCAGCATATCATAAAATGTTATGGTAACATAATCAGACTAACATAAATTCAAACAGAATGCTAGAGACTTATTTGATCCATTTCTCCTCAAACCTCCACAATGTCAACCTTTCGTCTGTTTCCCATTCCTCTACCCCTATTTTTTTTTTTTTTTTTTTTTTGAGACGGAGTCTCGCCCTGTCACCCAAGCTATAGTGCAGTGCTGTGATCTCAGCTCACTGCAACTTCCACCTCCTAGGTTCAAGCAGTTCCCTGCCTCAGCCTCCCGAGTAGCTGGGATTACAGGCGTTCGCCACCACACCCAGCTCATTTTTGTATTTTTAGTAGAGATGGGGTTTCACCATCTTGGCCAGGCTGGGCTCGAACTCCTGACCTCATGATCTACCCACCTCGGTCTCCCAAAGTGTTGGGATTACAGGTGTGAGCCACTGCACCCAGCCTCCTCTACTCCTAATTTTATAAGCTATTAAGAATTTGGAAAGGCCTGAGGCCCCCCCACTCCACTCATGGCACCCATCAGTGACATCAAGAAAGGACTTGAAATGAAAACTAGCATTGTACCATGCTGTGCACCTCCCAGCCACAGCTGCCCCAGGAGAGAAGCAGAGGCCACAGGCACAGGTGGAGTAGCATCTCACAGCAGGGATACTCCCCCAGCAACAGCAGCCAGAAGACCAATGCTCTAGGCTGGCCCTGCTTTGGCCACATGGGTGACAAGCTTTCAAATCTCATATACACAGGCAGAGGAAGGGGCATTTCAGAATCACAGGCATATGCCAGGAGTATTTCAAAGCCAAATAATGCCTACAGCAAGAGAAAAAAAGCAAGAAGAAGCTCCTCATCTCCTTGCTTTCATATTCCTGCCCCAGGGTGGGAGGTGCTATTCTAATATATAACTCAGTAAGTTTTACAGGTAAACCAAATGACATTCTAGGTCTAATCATTGTTCGGAAAAAGTCAGAGAGGAAGATAATAAAGACCATTCATTGCAACCCAGCAGAATCATCACCAAGTCAAGGCCTCCTTTTCCAGAATCTCATTTTATTCCTAAATTAAAACAGTGACAACTGTCAGAGGCGTTTGAACCAGAGCGACTCCATGTTGAAAATGAGCTGGAAAAATAAGGCTGAGACCTATTGGTCTGTATTCCCAGGAGGTTAGGCATTCCAAGTCACAGGATGAGATAGGAGGTCAGAACAAGATACAGGTCACAAAGACCTTGCTGATAAAGCAGGTTGGTGGTAAAGAAGTTGGCCAAAGCCCACCAAATCCAAGATGACAATGAACGTGATCTCTGGTGTCCTCACTGCTCATTATATGCTAATAATAATGCATTAGCATGTTAAAAGACACTCCCACCAACATAGTGACAGTTTACAAATGCCATGACAACATCAGGAAGTTACCGTATATGGTCTAAAAAGGGGAAGAACCTCAGTTCTGGGAATTGCCCACCTCTTTACAGGAAAACTCATGAATAATCCACCTCTTGTTTAGCATATAATAAAAAAAACCCATAAAAACAGCGAACCAGCAGCTCTTGGGGTTGCTCTGCCATGGAGTAGCCATACTTCATTCCTTTACTTTCTTAATAAACTTGCTTTCACTTTACTCTATGAACTCTGGCACAAAGTAGACTCTTTATGGACTCACCCCAAATTCTTTCTTGCATGAGGTCCAAGAACCCTCTCTTGGGGTCTGGATGGGGATCCCTTTCCGGTAATACAACCACTACCTGACATCTCAGAGAACATGGTACAGGAAAAAGAACTGAAGGTCTGGAACTATACAAACTTGGTTTCAAATATTGATGCTATCACTGAATACGAGTTACTTATGTTATTAGCTAAGTTCCTCTATTTGTAAAAATAGAGATGATCAGATCCATGCTGAAGGGTTATTGGAGGAATTGATGGAAATAAAACACAAAGGGTCAAAAATGATCCCTGCAAACTCATAGGTACTCAGTAAAGGCAAACTCCCTTGCATCACTAGAAAATAAAGAGGAATTTAAATTAGTATCACCTGGTGCAAAGGAACCAAGCAAGGATGCTGTCCATTACAACTATGGGACCCTGGGATGGCAGGAAATGGGTTCCACACAGGCTGCTGCCTGCCCTCAGCCTCTCTTCCTCCCTCTATCCTGCCCTGCTTTTTCAAAATAAAGATTGATTGACTCAAAATGTGATAACCAAAAGCTTCTCCCATGCTCGTAAGATCAGACAAAGTTGCTTCTCCCATTGCACACCTTTAGTCTATGAAGATGGGGACTAGGAAGCCAGGATTTAAGGGGGGCCGTCCGTGAGCACAAATGGCCATCTGTATGAGAGCGGTAGCATAGCTAGCCTTGTGCCAGGATGTTGTCTATAAGGAAAGTCACTTGACTGAGGAGTTCATGCTCACCATGAAGTTTAACTTGAAAAAGTCACATATTCATATTTGGGCTCAAGAATTTAAAAGATGACTTTTATCTTGTCATTGATTGCAATGTGGGGTGAGATGGTGCTTAAATTTTTTTTTCCTGCACAGTTCTTTAGGATTTCTTTACGAACCACTGAAAGTCATGAGAGATATAAACATATCACCTGCGAACCCAATAATTTGATTGGGTCTGGGGACTTTTTTGCCTAGAATCTTTCTACTAAAAGTCGCCAGAGTAAAGTGAAAATAGCAACACATTCAGAATTGAAAGAATTGAATTTCTGCTCCATTTCTGCTACTTACTAGTTGTGTGACCCTGAATAAATCAGTTAATATCAATTGCTTACTGCCATCTGTAAAACAAAGGGGCTAGAATGGAGTATGAGACTGAAGAACACCATGTAAGAATCACCCAAAGTGCTTTTGCTATAAACCGCAGATCCCAGGCTTGCCACCACCCTCGCTGGATCCAGCACTGGGGATGGGGCCTGGGATCTTTATCGTTCACAAACACCCGGGATTTTTAAATTCACCGTACTTGAGACTCACTGGAGAAGATGTTCTCTGGACTTTATCTCAGATGGGCACTGTCATACTCTAAATGCTTTTTGTTCTAGTGAAAGTGCTGATTTATTTGTAAATCAGTTCATAATTTAGGCAGGTATTGAACCCTTTTTTCCTTTTTCCTTTCCCTAGCCAATGAGGTTGCTCATTTTCTTCTCACTCACAGCTAACCAGCTAGGGCTAAAATACAACATCCTGTCCAATCTTCATTCTCAAATGAGCCAAATAAATTTCAAGGTCCTTGACTTTCAGGGCAGCACCTTGTCCAAGAGATCTCATAGCTGTTTCCCATGTTGTTTTCCAACTGAAAATATTTTTCTTCCCAAGCCAGACAACAGGGTCTTCCATTTGGTTCCAAAGCCCTGTGTCTCTTCCACTTCCTGCAACTGCTCAGATTTCTCTAGAAATCTCTTACCCAGGTATTTGGCCTAGTTTACTTAGCAAGTAAGAGCAGGGAGGGTCATTGCACAAGGGGATTTGGTACCAGACAAACAGTATATAAAAATAAAATAAGTCAGAGCTGGAGGAGAATAACAGAGGTGATAAAATGCTAGTGAAATGAGTGGCTCATTAAAGGGTAAACCATGGACATGCTCTGTAAGAGGACCAGTCATTTGTCCCCATGATGGTCGGAGCTCATGCGCCTCAAAGAGAGAAGTAATGACATATGCTAAAGTCTGCCATAAAAAGAAGTGTTTTCAGTTTAAATATGGTTAATACATGTATTCTTTCTTCTAGATATGTCCTTTCTACTTTTTGGTGTTAAAGTGCCTTTACCTTTTTGAAATGGTGGTAACAGTTAATTTGATAACTCTATTCGATAAAAAAATGATGTTTAAAACATCATGGTGGTTCTCTCACCCTTGTTTTGTTTTTATTTTATTTGGCTCAAAATCTCCTAGGAAAGACCGACTCTCCGCCTCAGCAAAGGTACATGGTCTATCGTGGGCAAAGCATGGGAAAGGCAACCCTCCATATGTAGCGTGGGAGTCACTGTACCCGTGTATTTTCCGCTGGCAATTTCCAATGGAACCCTCTGAAGAGAAAGTTCTCTCTACTTGAGCCCATTCAGAAATAGTGATTTCTTGGATATACTGACTTTTTTCAAAGGGATCCCCACGGTTTGCTTGTTTGTTTGTTTGCAGGTCGTAGGAAAGATACAGGTATTCTTGTCTCAAAGGTGAAGATGGAAATAGGAGATGTCCACTTGGGTCCCTGACTTTCAGGGCCCTTTCTCAGTGTGTTGCCCTTTCTCAGTCCCTGTACTGTGAGTAGCACCTCGCTGTATTCATTCACTGGGACCGCACACTTTCTGTAGGATTGCCTCAAATTTTAATACATTTGCCTAGTGCCTACTGCCAATACATTGCCTGAAAAAAAGGGATTCTTTTAACGTCACCATTCTGGGTTCCCCTTTTATTCATTTCCCCAATCCACTCAATACCTGTTAGAGCACTTCTGTTGGAAGAGTGTGGGCAGGGGCTTGGATTTCACACTTGAGCAGCTCTGGAAAGGGAGGGGACATTTACACCCAAGACAATGTACCTGACTGGATTTTATGTTCCCTTTGCTATTTCTGCAGATATTTATGCTTAAAAAGTTTTTGCCTACCCCTGCAGCACAGCCGAACTTCTCCTCTGGCAGAATCTAGTCACACACACACATACTCACATAATTCTCCTTGCCTAGAAACAGCAGATGAGCTGGAGTAGAAAACAAGAGAACAAATACAATGACCGGGACCCATGCTACCAAGGGAGAGAGGTTCCTTTTGAGTTAGGGCAACTAAGCCTGAATCCTTCTTAGGAGGAATCTAGGAGTAGGGAGATACACAACTATGACTTACATCAGGTAAAACATCATCCTCAATATCTTTCTTCGGGTGAATATGAATATAAGCCTGACATGCTGCCCCAAATCTACCCTTCGGCTTATCTGGGAAAAGAATGTATCAACTTTCTTTAGTTATTCAGTCTTGCATTAAGCCTGTCCAACCACAGAGAGGAGAAGTTAAGACTTGTAGAAGATAGCAACAAAGATTTCCTAGCCTCACACCAAAGTCCTCATGCTATCTGGTCCCTGAAAGCAGCTGCAGAACCCTTCTCTCCCTCAGCCTGGGTCTGTGTTTAGGGTTCTGGCTTGCTTACACAAAGGCCATCCCATAAGATTCCAAGGGAAGCCTGACTCCCATCCTCCCATAGACTCCAGCAGGCTGGTTCTACAAAAAGTATTCCTATGTTCAGTACTATTACAGTATTTCTATTTAGGTATGTGCTTATAATTGTCGAGGTTTGATGCTAACCTTTTAAACCAACAATTGCTAACATTTTAAAGGAATGGTTAAACTGTAAAACTCAATTTCTATACGGAAGAATGATTCTAAATAAGCAGTCCTTCGTCCTTCAGACTGGGTTCACAAGTAGCTACATGGAGCGTGTTTCTTTTTCTTGCTTTCTCTCTGTCTTTCAAAATAAATGTATCTACTGTATAAGTGTCAAGCACTGCCCTTACATTTGAGGGTATGCAGATAAATTCAGTCACAGACCTCAAGGGGCTCATAATTCAGGGCTCAGAAGTCTAAGAATAGAGACAAGGGCCAGGTGCAAGTGTGGGCCAGAGGGAAGAGGGACGGATCACAGCTGGTGTCAGGGAAGTCTTCACTGCGATGATATTTGAGTCTTTGAAAATATAAAATGGACACGGAGAATCCTATCACCAGAAAGGAAACTCTGAATATTTGCAATATGCAAAGCAATACTTCCAAGATGCAATACTTCTAAGATGCAAAACTGGGACTTTGAGAAAAGCCTACAGATTCACGTGTGGATCAGCAGCTTGAGTGATATTGGTTCTGTCAACAATTTACTAGGTATTTAGGCTTGCCCCTCAAGCGTCCCATAATTTCAGGGTGCCTCCTAAATAGAAATGAAAATATTATTAGAAAGTTCGTTTAAATAAACCTCCTATATGAAAAAAAGACCTCTTTCCAATTTGTTGAAATAAGAGAGTCATAATATTTATTTCATCAAGGGGTGTGAGGCTTAGTCAGGATTCATTTACTTCATTACTCCTTCTAGGGCACTTGAAAATTTATATAATCCCATTTGTGGTTTGTCAGACCAGACTTCATGAGGATTTGAGGAGAAATTGTATAAATGTGAATGTTTTATCGAGTTTTCTCTTCCTTCTTTCAAGTATAACTAGCCTTACTCTAGCTTTTCCAACCCTCCACTCCTCTCTGTATGCTCTGCCTCATTAATCGCTACAGAACCTTCCTTAGTGGCAGGACCCCCCATCTCCTCTACACTTACTTCATTCACTGTGCTCTTACTGCAAGTCCGGTTTGCATGCTTATCTGTTTCCACAAGTAGACTGTGAACAACCAGAGGGTATCAACCATCTCTTACCTGTTTTTTTTTTCTTTATTTTTTTGAATCTCCAGCACATCTAGTTACACAGTGACTAGCAGAGAAGAGGTGATTAAATAAATGTTTGTTAAGTGAATGAGCGCCCAAACCCTCTGCTCTTATTACAAGACAAAACCCAGGCTGTGCTCTCTGACCACGCAGCCTATCCTCCTGTTCTTCAGCTGCAGCTCACTCTACCCCAGAACCTCCCCTTTCTGACTATCTGAATTTTATCTATTATTTAAGGCAGAGGTTCCCAACCTTGGCTGCACATTAGAATCACATGGGAGAGCTTTACAAATAAAATAAACACTGATGCTCTACTGGCAGAGATTTTGATTTAACTGGTCAGGGTGGGGCACTGGCATTGGTATAAATGCTCCTGTGATGAGCCTTAAGTGCAGCCAGGTTTGAGAACCACTGATTTTTTTTTTTTTTTTTTTTTTTTTTTTTTTTTTTTTTTTTTGAGACAGAGTCTTGCTCTGTCACCCAGGCTTGAGTGCAGTGGTGCAATCTCTACTCACTATAACCTTTGCCTCCTGGGTTCAAGCGATTCCCTTACCTCAGCCTCCTGAGTAGCTGGGACTACAGGCATGCGCCACCATACCTGGCTATTTTTTTTTTTTTTTTTGTATTTTTAGTAGAGATGGGGTTTTACCATGTTGGTCAGGCTGGTCTTGAACTCCTGATCTCAGACGATTCACCCACCTCAGCCTCCCAAAAGTGCTGGGATTACAGGCATGAGCTACTGCGTCCTGCCGAGAATCACTGATTTTAAGGTAATACTCAAGTCTCACCTTTTCCTGAAAAGAGTTAGTATGTCTCTGATGATGTTACCTTCCTTTGGATTCAAAGCAGTTACTGTTTTAACCACTCATTAGACAACNTTTTTTTTTTTTTTTTTTTTTTTTTTTTTTTTTTTTTTTGAGACAGAGTCTTGCTCTGTCACCCAGGCTTGAGTGCAGTGGTGCAATCTCTACTCACTATAACCTTTGCCTCCTGGGTTCAAGCGATTCCCTTACCTCAGCCTCCTGAGTAGCTGGGACTACAGGCATGCGCCACCATACCTGGCTATTTTTTTTTTTTTTTTTTTGTATTTTAGTAGAGATGGGGTTTTACCATGTTGGTCAGGCTGGTCTTGAACTCCTGATCTCAGACGATTCACCCACCTCAGCCTCCCAAAAGTGCTGGGATTACAGGCATGAGCTACTGCGTCCTGCCGAGAATCACTGATTTTAAGGTAATACTCAAGTCTCACCTTTTCCTGAAAAGAGTTAGTATGTCTCTGATGATGTTACCTTCCTTTGGATTCAAAGCAGTTACTGTTTTAACCACTCATTAGACAACAAATCAAACACTGCCTTGTGACAGTACCTCAGTATTAGTTTGTTTGGACCTCGAGGGCAGGAACTAGTCTTCTACTTCTTTGTATTCCCATGCCATGCACAGGGTAGACCAAAACATATTTGATGGTTTAAAACAACAACAACTACAAAAAGTAGGAGAGGCCATTTTAATTCTACTCTAAGAACATGTCTTTGGTAAGAACAAAATGTTGCAAAAGGGTGGGGCAGGACTGAAGCAGAGTAGGAAAAGAGTAAATAAAAGTCAAATGGAAAAAAAGCTAAATTAGTCCAAAAGAAAATGTTTTCCAGCTTCTTAAGAGAGTTTTTGCAAACACTGAAGCAGAATAAGCAAGAGAATTAACTTGGCTTGTGGCCCTGATAAGGAGATTTCTTTCTTGGTTCTAAAATTTTGCAAAGTTTCCAGGGTGTAAAGAAAATAATCAGCCAGGGAGGACTCCTTCCCTCGGACGACACAATTCAGCTCTTGGGTTAATCGGCTTGAAGGTCTGCTCAGCTTGACCTGACCCCCTTCCAGGACTGTGATCTGAAACTAAGCCTCACATTCAAGAGCCCTGGTGTAGAGCTCAATGTCATAGAAACGGGATAAAACATAATCCTCATCCCATAACCTTGATCCCTGGGTGTAGTGGCCTCTGCTTGGGCACTGAAAAAAAAAAACACTAAAAATCAAAAAACTATACCTGTTATCTTCTCTAAGTGGCTGGTGTCCCAGAGGTCTAACTACCCTAGAATGATCCAGGCACATTCTGCTACTAAATGGTGTTATAAGAAAGTACTACTCGGTGCAATTACCTTAAATGTTAGCTTTAAAGTACTGTTTTGTGCACATGTCCCAGAAAAGGCTTAGCTTCATACGGCTTCTACAGTTTTTCATAAAAAAAAAAAACACACAGGAAAGACTCAGGGAATCACGAAGCACACCCTCTGCTAAGGCAAGATAAGGTCACCAGACAGAGACACGTTTTCTATATCAAACTGTATTCCAGTTATTAGGTCACAAGTTTAACAGCTGGTCCCCAAAGGCATGCATATTTCTATCGATTAATGAAATGTATGTTCTTTGCCTGGGTTGGCCATTTTAACACTGGCCATGTTTTACATTAATTTCTGATTATTGTTTGAAAACATGATTCCAAGGCATCTTATTGCTTAGTAATGATGGTAACATTATCTTTCGTAAATTAAGATAACATGACTGACCCATCTAATGGGATGTGAGTTGATGAACTGTCACTGATCCATCCACACTTTGCTCCTGGTTCTCCTCCTTATGACCACTGGCCTGCATTTGACCCTGTCAGCCAAAAGCCAAGAGCCACCAACATCCTCCAGTCACCAAAGAGACATAAAAAAATAGCATTTGTCCTACCAGCTACTTCCTGTTGACACTGACTGGTTAATTTATTAAAACAAAAGAAAAAGTAAAATATGGCTCTGACTTCTTTATTCACTTATAAATTCTAACTGGAATTAGTAAAACTAGGATTTGGGAGCCTTGAATTCATGACACCATATATAACAGACGAAGTCATAAACTCCGTGTGTAACAGTAAGAATGGCTTCTAAAATCTAAAATCTAAAGCAGAGACAAACTACAAGTTTTCAAGGAGTGGGATCAAGGATCCATGAAAATGAATGAGTCAACACTGATTCACGAGGAATTTTGCTTCCTCTGATAAAGTTTACATAGGCGTGTTTGACAATCCTTAATGATATCACTGAAAAGTGCAACACAGCTATTTAACATGATTTACTACCAAAGGCCATTAGATTCTCCAGGAATATTTTGGAATGTGTTCCACTAAAAAGAGAAATAATAGCTTCAGAACCTAGGATACCAGACTCATCAGGGAAAAGGTACCATTGAGGTAATGAGTAGTCCAGGGCCTGAAAACTCAAGAATGTTTCCCTGAATAGAAACAAGCAGCTCTATCTTCTCTGGCATGGCTGACTTGATCACCAAGCTGGAATATTATTTACATAGTCCAAGGCAAATCAAGAAGAATTCTCTGGTTTATAACCAAGGGCATTTGGAAAATTATGTCTAGAACAGGCAATAGCTGACGCCTGTTTTTGATGATTCATGCTTCCTTGAAAAAGAGCCAGTTTACCTAATGCAGGTAAAGGCAACAACACCTTTTCTGCCATTTTCTCCAGAAAGGATCACCAGTGTGACATTTCATGCCTCTGTATCTAAATAGCCTGGATTTGATATATATTTAGCAAGGTGGGTAAATCTGGCTTCTGAATTCTGTCCTATCCAAAAAATCAAAATAATCACCCATCTTCTTCTTCCTCCTGCTTTTAGGAGAAACTAGATTGAATCTGGTCACACAGCAGGATAAAATTGAGGTTAGTCATCAGGAAAAAGACTTTTTTTATTGTGAAACATTTTACCAAAGCTTTACCAAAGAGGTCAGATAGTAGTGTCCTTTTCTTTGGAATGAAGAACGAAGAGAGAAGACTTAAAAGGAGGTAGAAGGTAAACTTTCTGGATGTAAGGGAAGGATTCTCACTTTTGGCCAGTACAGAAACCACAAATAGGGAACTCTGAGACGGTGATCAACCATTTGGAGGTCTTTCTAGCATCATTCAGTACTTTACACTACAGGCGTATGCATTAATGCAAAAGTACCTATTATCTGGGGAGTAGTTTATCCACTTGGCAGCATCTGCTGGCCTAAGATTTTCAAAGTACACATACTCCAAGAAAAAGCATCATCATTATTTAATTCACATGCAAATTATCTAATCCTCAACAAATACATTCTAAGTGAAATTATCATTTAGAGATAGAGAATTGGATACCTTTAGAGACGTGGTCCTTGGTCACTTACAAATATTAGAGAAATGCTGACTTTGTGGGAATCAATTCTTACATTTTTTCCTGTGTATGACTTGTTTCCCCACTTTATTATAACTGCTGTTGGGACAAGCAGAAATGCTGGTTTCTTTATGCCCTACTAGCCAGTGCTGGCCCAGGACAGACAATGTGGCCAGCATTTTCAGAAGATGCTCAGATTGCTCAGTACATCTCATTCCCCAACCTTCATAGTCAGAGAATACTGTCAAAGCACTCACCTGTCTTCTCTCTGAATCAAGGTACTGGAGGATCAGCCGGGTATTCACACTGTGACTCCAGGTATTTCCTAGTGCGGCTATCACACAGCTGGATCCAGAAGTGCCTGAAATCAAATGGTAAAAGCATGCTTTCAGATGCCCTTTCTTGACATGGCATTTCACATGAAGTTCAGACATTACTCATTGCCCAGAGAGCACTTGGAGGCTCAGTTCATTACCACAGAACTTGAGGAATTAGTGAAGTAGGACAGGGGTTAAGGAACATGAGACAACAAACCAGCAGGGGTTTCCTTCAGCCTGGGTGAAAGTGACCACCACTGGGCCAAATAATAACAGAGTTATATATCAAAAAGAGGTTGCATTGCAAGACAGCTCAGAGCCATTGCTACTAGTAAATCTAGCCATTCAATATCAAAGGCATAATGCTGCTCCACAGAATAAGAAACAGTTATGAAATAGTTTAATAGAGTTGTTAGACATTTTTAGCTTGACAAGAGTCTTAACTCAATTTTCCTCATCAATATAGAAATGGTGGCATATACATATAAAATTCCCTTGTCCTCCCACCCCTTGTATACACACACCCAAAAAAGGAATCTGGAAGATCTCAAAATTTCATCTGTTTTAGACATCCCTATTCCAATAAAAACATTCCTTTCCTTTACCTTCTAAGACTTTCCTATAAGGAGGAGGGTCTGAAGTAAACTCTATCTGAGTTCCTAGCCTCCTCCAAGTTGCATCTTACATCTCCAAAGCTTTGCTGACCCTTCTTGACATCACCATGAGAAAAACCTTTCTGCTCCCTACCTCCTCCTTCCCCCTTGAAGGCAAGCCAACAAGTCCTGCTGTATAGAAGCCAGCTCCCACTATCACGTCTAGCACATCCCATGGCCTCCTCTGAACCCCTGTGCTCTGTGCCTGAGGGCTCTTCTGAACCCACTTTGGCCCTGGGCCATGACAGGAATCCTAACCTTAGGAGGAGGGCACAGTTGGACATTTAGTGTGCCTTGTAGCCTCCAGATACGATCTTTTTTCTATGAGGAGAATACATACAGGTTGAAGTCCACTGAATTAGTTAAAACAAAATGAGGTCTTGAGTGTGTCATCTGTTGCCCTCTTACTACATCATCTGATTTGTACGCCTCAGTGTGGAGTAGGAATTGGTCTTTTGTTTCCAGGGCAGACACCTTCCAGGGTGGTCTACTAACTGCACATGGCCTTAAGCACCTGGGCCCAAATGCTACAATAGACAAATGTAGTTCAGTGGTTCTTGGCTGGAGGGTGGTTTAAAGTGTTCGCAGTGTTACTGGCATCTAGATGGTAGAGGCTGGTGATGCTGCTAACCATTTTATAATGCATAGGACAGCATCCTACAACAAATAATTATCCAGCCCAAAATATAGCAGTGCTGAAGTTGAGAACCCCTGGGTCAGATAACACCAATCATATATATATATTTCCTGGTTCAAGCAGGAACAGGAATGAATGAGATGGAAATCAATAACCAAGGTCTCAACAAGCCTGGGGATATCAGATTGAAGGAGAATTCAGTGTAAGAAAGAATAAAATTTGGGGTAACCTCAGTTCATCATGCACACAGTTCAAAATATGCACAAATTAATGTGAAAACAAATAATCTAGATTGTTTCAATCTGATCACATCATTCCCCTACTTAAAACGCCTTCAGTAGTCCTTCATGCCTGAGATTAAATACTGTCTCCTGAACAATGCACTCTGAGCACTTTGTCAGCTGCCTCTGCATCTCTCTCTGGCTTCACCTCTCTCAGCCCCCTCACTGGATGGTCTCCCATGATCTCCTGACTTCCCTGGCCTCATCCTCCTCGACCTCTTGTCAGCAGTTGATAAAGCTTCCCCCTTCCTTGGCATCCAATCTACTGGCCTCTTCTGCTTCTCCTTTTACCATGTTGATTACTCCTTTCCTTTCTCTGCCTTTGTTTTCTCTTTCTTCTTAGTTGTGGGTGGACCTTAGGGAGTGGGGCATGACCACATTTTTTCTTGTCTAATACCAAATGCTTTCAGTGTCCAGGAAAATAATGTACATTAGTAAAGAGGCCAGGTGCTTGCATATTAACATGTTGAAATTCTTTACCCACACTAAGAGATACAGTCTTTACCATTTTTCTTGAAATTCACAACCCTCTCAGTCTGGACTTTTACTTTCCCCTTTTGATAGAAATAGACTTATAGAAAAATATGTTCTACTATAAGAAAACCAACACTGCAAGGGCAATAGCAACTACATTTGCATTTAGAAAAACAGCTCTATTGAGATAATTTGCTATCATACATCCTCCGATTTCAGGTGGCTTTTGCTATATTCACAGAGATGTTCAGCCATCACCACCATTAACTGTAGAACATTTCATCCCCCTAAAAAGAAATCCCACACCCACTGGCCACCAGTCCCCAACACCCCATTCCCTGCCTACCTCCAGCTCTTGGCAACCATTAACCTATTTTTTCTTTTTCTCTATAGATTTAGTAACTGACTTTCAATTAAAGCCTTAGGAGATGAGGGGAAGTGGTGAGTACTGTGGTGAGTTTGAGAATTCATCCAGGATCTCAAGGGAGCAGTCTCTGTTCAGCTCTAGCTGTTGTTGTCATGTGGTAATGTGAGTTCATAGTTAGTCACATCTTATTTATTTATTTATTTATTTTAAAATTGTAAAAAAACTTTTACAATCATATCTTTTGATTTTTAAAAATCATAGCGATATGATTTTTTAATTGTGCTAACATCAAAGTGCAATTTTGATTTTAAAACGGAAGCCAGAAATCAATGCTTTAAGTATAATTTCCTGATTTTAAAATGTTGGTTTAATACGTATACTTCTAAAAACACACAAATAAACATGTTTTTGAGCCAGGTATGCCTCATTCCCATCAAGCCTGCAGTGTCTGCTCTACATGGCATGGCTCCACTTTGAAAAGGATGAGAGTCCGTTCGACAAAGTGGATGGTTTCTATGCCTTTGTCTCAACCTTTGGCTTGTCTCAACACTTGTCTTCCATTTTTAACCACAAGAACTGCAAGCCTACATCATAAATTTTAGCACTGCAAATTCAGTATCATCGAAGCAAGCTCATATTTTCCCATATAAATCTACTCCTCCATCTCTGTTCCTTCCTTTGACCCTCCAGTTAATCTGGTTTAAAACCTCAGCTCCATTTTTAAAATGTTTCCTTCTCTCCCGCTTCTTCTCACTTGCAATGAATTGAGAGGTGTTACTGATTTAACTGTAAAATCCTACCTATATCCATCCATTCATTTCTCCTACCTCACCCTTAGATCCATTCCTAACTCTCCATTCCCCCTAACTCATCCTTAGACCCACATTAGCTTTCACCTGGTGTGACTGCTTTAGTTGCCTGTTGTCCATGCTGCTGTCACTTTCTCCCTATTAAAGCCATCCTCTATTTTACTACTTGATTAACCTCCTCCAAGCACACACCTAAGCATACCACCCTCCCAGTTACAACCATCATGCTCAAAAACTTTCAGTGGCTCCCAAGTGCCTTCAGAGAATTCTAAATTCCTAACACTGGCATTCAAGGACTTTCTACCCTGTGCCCACCTGTCCTTCCAGACTTCTTCCCCCTGCTCCATTTCCCACATCTGTGTTCCTACTTAATCACTTATTTCCCATGCCCCTCCCTCATCTGGAACCCCCCTATGTTCACATGTCCCAAATCTACTCTGCCTTCAATGCTACTTTCTATGTGCCAATTTCTCTAATCTTCACAGAAATAATGTCTTCCTCCTGTAAACTTCTATAATACTTTATTTTACTGTCTCACATTATAATCATTTTCTACCTGTGGTATATTATTTGTGTGTTTTTCTTATCATCTTTAATACAGAGTCATGCTCTGCATAATGATGTTTCAGCAAATGACAGACTGCAAATATGACAGTGGCCCCATCACATTATCATGCAGCTGATAAATTCCTATCACCTAGTGATGTCACAGCACTGGTAACATCATAGCACAATGCATACTCGCATGCTTGTGGTGATGATTGGTAAATAAACCTACTGTGATATCAGCTGTATAAAAGTACAGCACTTACAACTATGTATAGTACATAATACTTGATCTTACTAGAGTATATGTATTTACTATACTTTTTATCAATATTTTAGAGTCTATTCTACTTATAATAACCAGTTTAGTAAATATAAAAACCAGTTATGTAGCTACTATACTTTTATGTATTTACTATATTTTTTATTGTATCTATATTTATGTATTTACTATATATACTTTTATGTAGTTTATGTATTTACTATACTGTTAGTGTATTTACTATACTTTTAATCATGATTTTAGAGTATATTCTACTTATTTTTGAAAGTTAACTGTAAAACAGCTTCAGGCAGATCCTTCAAGAGGTATTGCAGAAGAAGGCATTGTTATCATAGGAGATGACAGTTTTATACTTCAGTTATTGCCCCTGAAGACTTTCCAGTGAGACAAGATGTGGGGGTGAAAGACAGTGATATTGATAATATTGATCCTGTGTAGTCCTAGGCTAATGTGTGTGTCTGTGTCTTAATTTTTACCAAAAAATTTAAAAAGGTAAAAAAAAAAATCTCAAAACAGAAACAAGCTTATAGAATAAGGATATAAAGAAAATGTTTTGAACAGCTATGCAATGTTTATATTTCAGTTATGTTATTACAAGATCAAAAAGTTAAAAAAATTAAAAAATTAATAAAGTAAAAAAGTGATAGTAATCAAAGGTTATTACTAAAGAAAGAAAAATGCCTCCATCAATGAATGTAGCCTAAGGATATGGGGTTTATGAAGTCTACAGTGGTGTACAGCAGTGTCCTAGGGCTTCACGTTCGCTCATCACGAGGTGCACTCACCAACAGACCCAGAGCAACTCCAGTCCTATAAGCTCCAGTCATAGTAAGTGCCCTACACAGGTGTATCGTTTTTAATCCTTTCACCATTTTTATTGTACCTTTTCTGTTTAGATGTGTTTAGATACACAAATACTTACTATTGTGTTCCGATTGCCTTTAGTATTCAGTACAGCAACATGCTGAATGGGTCTGTAGACTAGGAGCAATGGGCTATACCATATATCCTGGGTTTGTAGTAGGCTATACCATCTTAGTTTGTGTAAATACATTCTAGAATGTTCACACAATGTCAAAATTGCTTAATGATGCATTTCTCAGAACCCATCTCCATTGTTAAGTGACATATGACTATATATTACAAAGAGGCCAAACCCACGTCTGATATATGTCAGCATGCCTGAGTTAACTTAACACAAGGTCTGAGCCACAGAGCATGCTTATAAACATTGACTAAGTGACTAATTAAAACGTTTTTCCACTAAATTTTGAATCATATTATATCCTTGTTTTGGCAGCAGGTTTACATCCTTAATTCTATCTTGCTTAGCTAAAATTAATAGGTTCACATTTTTCAAGTAAACTCTAAAAGTTAGTTGCTTAGATGCCTGCTAAGTGATGGGATGAAGGGAGGCTGAACTCTAAAGTGTGTCAAGAAAAAGCTACATGTGAGTAATTAGGAGTTGCTAGTTAAGCGCTCAAACATTTTCTTTTTTGGTGATAAACTATAGGAGTTTCTCAGGTCTAAAGGAAGACACAGGATGTCTTCAGAGATTGGAGCCACATTTGGGCCAGGAGCAACTATTTAAAGGACTCCACGTTGCTAAACCAATAAGAATAGTATAAAAAAGTACCCATGTATTTGGTTGTTTTCTGGACAGGTAAACCCAAGTCTTAAGTAAGGGCCATGAGTACAGATGACCACAGAAAAGTTTCCAAAGGAAACCCTGAGTGAGCAAGCTTGACTGTAGTCTACTATAGACTTCAAAATATCCATTTGTATTTTAGGAGCGCTTACAAACATTAATCCACCATAAAAGTAATAACGGCAAGGCCTTGAAAGTTAATGATAATGAAAGGCAATTAAAAAAAAAATTTTTTTTTTGACACAGGGCCTCCCTTGTTGCCCAGGCTAGAATGCAGCAGTTTGATCATAGCTCACTGTAACCTTGAATTCCCATGCTCAAGCAATCCTCCCACCTCAGCCTACCAAGTAGCTGGGACCACAGGCACATGCCACCACGACTGGCTAACTTATTTTTATTTTTTTTTTGTAGAGACAGGGTCTCACTATGTTGGCCAAAGTGGAAAGGCAATATTTTTTAAGGTACTATGTTCTAGGCATTATGTAAGCTTAAATCTTGTTGAGCTTCGTATCTTAGTTACATCTTTTTTGATCCTTACAACAATTCTATGAGGTGAGTAATATTAACATCCCTATTGACAGAATGAGGCTATGAGAAACGAAGTCACTCCAGTTCACATGGTTAGTTACTGACACAGCCAGGGTTCGAAACCGAGCCAACTGAGTCTTAACCACTACTCCAATTAGCTTTCTTTGGGCTTATCATGTCTCTCATGTCAAATACTGTGTTATTCTGCCAGCCCACAAGGGCCTTGAGAGCTCAAAGGCCCACCTCCGGGAGGACACTGATGGAAGTGTGTCATGAGGATCTTATCACTCATCTGAGCTCTGCATGTCACTCAGGCTCCATACTCGGCTTCCTCTGTTCTGATGTACAGTGATAACCCAGGGCAAGGGGTTTCCAGAAAGACAGCATATCCTCTAGCTCAGCAAGTTACTTAATTTCACTCAACTAGCCCAGCAGCTGGATTCACACAGTCGGGTGGCCTGGAACTGACCCTCTCTGGTTGTAGAATTAAAAATCTGGTAAGGATAGGAAAGATAGTTCACTTAACAGGGCCTCAAGTATAGGAAAGCAATTGAAGGGTGATAGAATTGATAGGATCACTTGAGAGAGGGAGGCAGGGAAACTGTAAGTTACTACAAAGTTGTGACCTTATTTTAAACCAGAAAACTTCGTGGTCTCTTATGTCTTTTGACTTTCAAGCATTCCTGTGAGAGGGCTAGCATAAATGATTGTTAATGCTGTTGATGGGAAATTTAAAGTAGGAGGAATCTGCCTACTAGCTTTTAAGAAAAGGTGATTTCCTGCTAGATGACCTAATTGGTTAGGAAACAGATAAGTGAACTTTCTCTATGTTCACTTTAAGAGGAAGTTCTAAAATTGAGGTGCTTGCTCCCTCTCTCTCCTTTTGATGATTGTGATATTTAGACCTGCCAAAGCAGTATAACTTCATTGTCTGGAATTTGGTTAATTCCAATACAAATACAAAAATCAAATACGTGAACTGAGCTTTGAAAATATTTTCATTTTTGAGGATTTTCATTGTTATGGGATTGAGCCTGTAGAAGTCTCTGTGTAAGCTACATAGAGCAAATCTAATTTATTCACACTGAAGTCAGGGCTCTCTATAAAAGACTGTGGGAACATTCATTCTCCACTCTCTCAGAGACTCTTTTAGGTAAGTCAAAGCATGTTCTCTTTCTGTGACTGCTAACCCATCTGTAAAATGTGAATAATAATTCTGGCCTCCAGGCAACCAGAGGTTCTTGGTGACCCTTAGATGAAGATACTTGATATGTATAAGTGACAGGAACAATGATGATCAAACACTGAAGACGAAATTCTACGGAGGAAAGAAGTTTAATCATTATCTCCTGCATTTTTTATTCTGTTAACAATGAGGCAAGATAGTAAATCTTAGTTGTAAAGTGGTTACAACACATGATTTGGATTCTGCAATATCTTTCATGACTATCTTTTGGATCCAATTCCTTACTCATTTGGTGTGGGAGTTGGTTATGAAGACGAATTTCTCACAAGGCAAGGAGCTGTCTCTCTGCTCTGTATACATGGGGTGTAGCCCTCGTGCAGTCAGACTGGAGGAGGATAACCAGGTTGCTATGTAGCCTTGATTTCCAAAAAGGTGATGGGCTTCTGGTACCAACCCGTGTCAGTATTTAGAAGGGGCTTGTTGGAAAGCTCTTAATGAGAAAGCTCCTTCTCTGAAAACATTTCAATTTATGACTCCTGTGCTAAGCATTTCTAGGAGATCAAACTGAATCTCTAGTGCATAACAGAAAAGCATTTGCCCTGTAGCAAAAGGGTCAACTTTAAAAGAATGCTTTTCCATGTTTAAAAAAAAAAGTCAAAAAAACAAAGCAATGATTCCCAGAATAGGAACAGAGGGGAAGGAAAAGTTCATGGCCTTAGTGGACTGGATATTCTGGATATTTGGTCCCTCCAGCCCCTGCAGATGAAAGCCCATTTATTTAGAGTAGAAATAGGAAATTTAAAAAAAACAAAGGAACAACAATACCTACAAATGTTTTCAGGATTGAAATAAATCCAGGAAAGAAGATGGTATGTTACCACTGGAACTGCATTCTCCTTCTTAGCTCTTGTCCTCATGTCCTGAAGCACATTCCATGTAATGCATGATAGCTTGTGGCCAGCTGCTGGCTAGGAGGCAGGACCCTGCAGTTCTATTTCTGACTCCATCTGGGCTTTTGATGAGAACAGGTGGGAGAAGGAGAGTAGTGTAACAAAGAATCTCAGAGTAGGCCTCGGTAATGAGCAGTTACCTAACCTTGCTAAGCCTCAGTTTCCTCATCCATGACAAGAAGGGGTGAATGACCTTAAAATTTCCTGCCTTATTAAAAAACTTTGAGTCTTTGATATTTTGATGATGTGGCTGAGTTCCTCACTGAGAACCTCACTTGTTCCAGGAAGTTTGAGAATGCTCCACTCCATGCGCTGTCTTTGAATCAACGTGCCCTATCCAGCACCCGTTTATGCTTGAAGACAGCACAGGCATGGGTTTTTTTGCTGATAGCAGATTTCTCTCCAGACTAGAGATTTTCTTAGTCTACCCTACTTAGTAAGACTTTATGATGGGTAAACCCGTGCTGACCAGTGGCCAAGTCCCAGCAAACACAACTTCATAGTAACAAAGCTTAAAGACGGGAGTCTGAGTGCGAGATTAGGGATCAGAAGGAGGTTATCATCTATTCAATTCAGCTTTTCCTGTTTAAAACTAGGCCCCTGGCACTTGCTGAGCATGGTTCTTTATTGGATCATCCATTTGAACTGGGGAAGGGACTGAGAATCTTGGTTACCTCTCTTGGCAGGTCATCAGTTCTTGTTCCACCCAATGCAGAATTTCAGCAACAAAAGGTGAAGAGGATGAGTAAGTTATGAAAGTAGGGAAACTGCCTATAATAGGGCTAATTTTAGAATAAAGATTCAAGATGACCTACAAGCTCTGTGAGACCACAGGACAAAGGTGTCAAAGAAAAGAGACTGGGATAGGCTCAGACATTTATCCTCCAGCAAAATTAATTTCCTTGGGGGCTTGTGGTTCACTAACTGAATCTGTGAACCAGCTGTATTTAGGGTGCATTCTACTTCCTTGGGTCTCTAAAATTGACAATGGTCTATAGGTCAGGTTCCAACGGAAGTGATATTTCTGACCTAGCTCTATAAATAGAGCACTGGAAAAAACCCATCAGCTGCAATGGCTCAGGGACCACACGCTATCTATTAAGTAAGCAACCACAGTATTTTTGCTATCATTTTAGATAAGAAAAAATATATCTTTTGTTATTTATAATCTTCTAAGCTTTGAGATTCTCAAAATACTTTAAAGCTATTAGTTGTCTTTCAGATTTATAAATACAGGATCTGAGGCATAAAACTATGTAATAACTGCTTCAACATAGAGCAAATACCAAATACCATTTACCCACCGAGGAAGGCATTTGGCTTGTAAAGAATGGGCTGCTTCATTTTAGTAAAGCAGAAAATTTCATTTCTGATGTCTCTTGGCTGGAGGTGAAAGGAGTGAATGCAGTCCAGAGGCTTTACTTGCACAACATACCTACGCTGATCCAAGTCGCAGTAAAACTCGTTACTGAGAAAGGTAAGAAATGTGAAGCAGAAGACAGGAAGAAGTGAGGCAATCAGAACCTCTGGAATGCAAGAGTTAGGGATGGATCCTCCATAGCACAAGGTAGGGTAGAAGCGGGGGTGAGCCATCCACTAGGCTAGAGACTGGTATGCACAAATCAGTCAACAACTCCACTGGCTCATGGATAGGGAGAAAATACCTTCAGTTTCCCAGAGTCTTAACAAAATACTTTAAGTTCTCATCCAACCAGGACGTTTTTGAAAATGAAATGGGGACATTTTAATAGTTATACTGGGATAACAGAGATAAACTGAGCTTGCTCTGAGAAAACCAAGACATATGTTATCCTACAGAGATACCACGTAGGAACTGTCCAGAATCACAGTGAGAATGCTCACTTTATAAGAAGAGCTTCAGTCTGGAAGTAGGGGATGCTGTACTAGGCTTCTCTGCTGTGTCTGTAGTGTCGATCATCAAGGTCTCAAAGATGGCTAGGAAAACAATAGTAGGCATAAGAAGAACAGAACCAGATTGTCTGAATAAAAAGAAGCAATCTCCTCCCATCAGCTCAACTCCCAACATTCTCCAGGAGGCCATGCCCCTGGACCTTTTCTCCAATAATACAGCTTTCCTCTTGCTACCTTCTACTTAAGGAAAACAAACAAACAAAAAATCCTGAATCGGCCGGGCGCAGTGGCTCAAGCCTGTAATCCCAGCACTTTGGGAGGCCGAGACGGGCGGATCATGAGATCAGGAGATCGAGACCATCCTGGCTAATACGGTGAAACCCCGTCTCTACTAAAATACAAAAAACTAGCCGGGCGAGGTGGCAGGCGCCTGTAGTCCCAGCTACTCGGGAGGCTGAGGCAGGAGAATGGCGTAAACCCAGGAGGCGGAGCTTGCAGTGAGCGGAGATCCGGCCACTGCACTCCAGCCTGGGTGACAGAGCAAGACTCCGTCTAAAAAAAAAAAAAAAAAAAAATCCTGAATCATGACTTGTAGTTAAATCTCTTGACCCTTTGCAAATAAGTTTTTAATTAAAAATAAATTCACTCATTACAGAAAACACATATTACCCTTAAGTAAATACTAGCA
>NW_016806895.1:1602438-1629479 GCF_001698545.2 Rhinopithecus bieti | reverse complement strand
AAAAAAAAAAAAAAAATAATAAAAAAATAAATAAATAAAATAAAAAAAACAAAAACAAAAACAAAAAAATCAGGTAAAGCGTATAAGGGGAGTTCAATGTACTTTTCTTGGAACTTTTCTGTGGGTTTGAACTCTCCTTCCCCCCACAAAAAATTAGTGTGAAAATGTAGGTTGACATTCCCTGAGAGATTACTTGGTCATTGATATAAAATCAGGACATGGGATTGGATCACCAGAGAAATTACTAGGGCATTCATATGTTTCCATACATCAGAATCATCTGTTAACTTTTTAAAATGCAGAATCCTAGGCTCCATCCCAAACCTGATGAATCAGAATCTCTGGAGGTGATGCCCAAGAGTCCGTATTTTCAAAAACCTCTCTTAGATGATCCTAAAATATGCTAACATTTGAAAAAAATCATGTATTAGGCATTTGCTGTTTTGCCTGCAATTACAGACTCCTCAGATCCTGCAGACAGTCCATGTACCATCATGCATGCATTTGTATTAGAAAATCTCCACCTAGTATCTTGTGACGTGGCTCTGTGTCCTTTTAATCTTGGAAGACATCATTCTGGAGAATGCTCTTTGGCCCAGTTTTTTAAGACCGACTTAACCCCCCACCCTACTTCCCAAGAGGAATAAAGAAAAGAGATGTAAATACCCTTTAGAACTGCCATAATTCATCTGCTCGGAGCTGTTGTCTGAGGAGACACCCAAAATACTATTTCAGAGAGGCGTGGTAGGAGGGGCAGCTGATAGCCTGGCATGAAACAGGCCAGGGCTGGTGACCGGGCCCAGGTCCTCACTCAGAGACCCTCATTAAGGCCCCTCCTCAGTCATGCTCCTTGACCTGCATTGCTTCAAGACACCAAACAAGGGTCAGCTTTCAGAATTCACACTCTCCTTTGTTTCCTCAGTGACAGCAGGAATAGGGTGCAAGTAGGGGAGCAAAAAGAATCAAGTGGGACAGAAGACAGAAGCGCTGAGGTGCTTTGAAAACTCCAGAGTGCCTAAGTGCATCTGATGAATTCAACTTAAAGTGCTTCCTTTGATCCCACAACATGGATACAATCCTAATTCCCATTTCATAGGCAGAGAAGTAACCTGACCACCAAAATCCACCTGGTCAGAGGGAGAGCTGGCCCCTAGCCCAGGCCTTCTCCAGCTTTAGCTGTCCCAGCCGCCTGCCGCTCTGGCACTGGAGAGCACGTCATGGTGGAGAATGCTTTCAATTATCACCTTGCCCAGAGTGTGAGGATTTATGGTTATGCTTTCCTCCCTCCCCATCTCCATCAGCCTCTTTGGGAAGCAGAGGATCCTGATAGGAATCAGCATATGTTCTTGCGTGGGAGGGAATGGAATGCTGGCCTCACATATGTTTGCTGCCCTCGAGGCTCTGAGAAGCGGGTGGGGGAAGAAGTAAAATGTTGACATTTGGTGGAGGCAATCCCAGTGTCCTTTGCTCCCAGAGTTTTAGACAAGAACCCGAGGGTTTTCATTTCCCACACTGGTGAATTCGCTCTGGCTGCCAAGTTCCTTCAATGCAGCGTGCTTCCTTGGCCATCTGGAATCGGCTTTCTGAGGAAAGGCAGAGGGAAGCTGCCGCACTTCTCCTTTTGGCGGCCTGCACATACACAAGAGGGGTGTCCCCATGGCCACCACGCCAACACAAAGCTCACCATAAACTGGGGCCACGGGAGGGAGGAAAACTCCATTTGTGAAAGGAATTCACAGCTCACAAGTTTCAAGGTCCAAACAGTGTGCAGATTACCAGGGTGTGGGGCTTAGGCAACGGAGATGACCTTGCTTTAACTTCCTCAAGTATCTCTTAACAAGCATGTCCCAAGCCCCAGGGAGTGGAGGGTAGGGCAGTCAAGTACTTTCAGGCAGTCGCCTCATGGCGGGAGAGGGAACTTATGAACAGAATGTGCTGAGGCTAGCAGGGTTATTTTAACTGGGGGAACTGGTTTTGGTGGCAGTAGCCAGTCAGTTCACATCTGCAAAATATGAATTCTTAAGTAAACCAATTTCCTTCTTCCTCGAAGGCCAATGCTTATCCAGAAATGGGCCAGAACTTTGGGTTTACTGCAAATGACCAGCATCAGCAAAGTGATCAAGATCACCACCTTTGGGTAATGTGTCCTATATCTCAGATGTCAGTTGATATAAGACATTCCAGTAAAGAATTATGAGGTAACATTTTGGGATAATTGTTGCGTTCCAGGCTAAACACCTTACATACATTGTCTCTATGAGGGCTGTACCATTATCATACCAATTTTCTAATGAAGGAAGCTGCGCTACAAAGAAAGTGATTTGCCCAAGGCCACCTGGCAAATGGCAGAGTCAGGATTTAAACCCCAGAGTCTGATTCATTATTTTTCTTTTCATTGTTTCTTTTGGCCATTTAGAAAGTATTATAAGAATGGCCATTAATCTCCCTCTCTAGGAGAGAAAACACATGGAAACCACCCCCCTCCCCCAATTTTCTGGACATCCCATTCATTTTCTTTTCCTCATTAAATTATAATATTCACTTTCTTATTCAGAGTCATCTATGCCTTTCTAGAAACGCATATTTTAATAATGTTCTCTCCCTAGTCATATGATAGGTTTCTAGAAACTGATATCAAAAGAAAAACAAATCTCCAGATTTTCTCCAACTGAAAATATGTAAGGTGATCCCAGTTGCCAAAATCATGACTGGCTTTCCTTCTATGACTATAATCTCCACATCTGGTTCACCTTCTTTGCCAGAAGTACATGATCATATACCTTTTCGTGTCTTAGGGTGTTTCTCTATTTTATGACATTTCTAAATAGAATTGCTGTGTTAATCATCATTATAATCTGATCACTACATTATTTCTTTTATCAGTGTTCACTCTACAATGAAAAAATAAAGCAGCAACAGGTGAATGTGAAAGAATAAGAAGAGTCCTGCAGACAACCTGTTAGCCCATGTTTTCATCTCTAATGTGGATGTGGGATGGGAAGAGGGACAATGACATAGTACCGACCAGGTTCCAGAAACTATTCCAAGTGCTTTACGTGAGAAAAATCTCTTAATTGTCTCAACATCCATAGGAAATATATCTCTAGTGTTGCCCCTATTTTATAGATGACAAAACCTTACCAATATCTGTATAGCTAGTAAGTAGGAGAGACAGGATTCAATCTGTCAGCCCAACTTTGGTGGCACCCGTGTCCCCACCCTGTGATCCTGACAGGCAGCCACAGCCAGGAGTCCTTGTTTTAGATGTTTCCCATGTCTGCCGCTGAACTAGACCCTAACAGTGGATTCTTAGTACATCCTTACCCAAGGATAACCCATAAGTTTTCATGACATTACCACGGATTCGTCTTGCTTGTGAAACCAAGTAATAGTACAAACAGAAGAATCATGTGTTAAGAATTTTTCGAAGTAAATGATTCTGTCATCATTATTCGTAAAGAAAGTGATGTGCCCAAGGTCACACACTTAGTCACTGGTCAGTCCTGGGACAAACACCCCTTGATGTCCAGCCCTTGAGTCAGGACAACTGCTTCATCTAGAAGGCACCATGGGCACTCTGCCTGAATCCAGGAACCTCTGGAGTTGTATATGGCGCTGTCCAAGACAAAGGAAACCGCTATGCGAGCTCCACAGAAGCCCTGGCTCTAAATTAGAAACAGCACAACAATAACATTGCAGCAACAACAAAATAGTAATAAAATAAAAGGTGAGAAAACTCAAGAGCATAAAAATTTCCTTAAACTGATCATCAAGGAAAGGAAAGGGAGGGTTCCTTCTTTAAAGAGGCAAGTGCCTGCCAGCAGGAACCTAAAACTCATTATTATTCTGTATTTTCTTTTTTCATGACTAAAAGTTTTCTATCCTCCCCCTTCCTATCCCTATCAAAAGAATAACCCGCCGCAAGACAATCACAAACTTTAAAAGTAGCAAGCCCTCACTTCAAACAACATGTAAAAATAAAAATTCAAAAACCCATAGTGTTTGCAAAACAGCTTTGTGTGGAGGAAGGGCAAATCTTATCTTAAGAGAGGCTAATTTCATAGGATCGGGCAAAAAGAGGAGAGGTAGAAAGGGTGGGAGCACAGAAGAAGGGGAGGCGGGAGAGGAGGGGATAAAGGAGGAAGAATCGCTGGCTTTAAAAAGCAACATTGTCCAGAGAGGTGAAAGGGAACAGATGGCCGTGGAGAATGTGGCCCTCAAAGCCTGAAGAAAGGGGCGATGCCGACAGATCTTGCTGTTTCCCATTGATGCCTGAATGTTCTGGTGTGGGGAAGCCGAGGCCAGTGCAGGGGACGGACCTCTGTTCCCAGCAGCTCACTGGGGCACTGGCGCTGAGGCTCACTGAGAAAAAGAGCAGGCGGGGGTGAGGGGGGCGGGAGGCAGCTGTGGCCGCAGAGGGAAAGGACAGTGAGCAGCATCGGAGACGTGCGGCTTCCACAGCCTTCTCTTTTGGCCTAGCCCGGGGAGGTCAGCCCAGTGCTGGTCTTTGCCCTGGCAGAGGTGAAGTAAAGGACAGGAGCCAGGGCCCAAAGCCTCGGCATCCTTCCCCTCAAAACCCACTGGGGGAGGCCTGTCTGGGATAAAGTAGATACCTTGGGGGAGGGAAATGAAGAAAATATTCCAAATGCTTTCAGAGGATTGAGACATTCAAATTACAATAAACAAGAAATCTGGGTCTCTGAAAAAGGTCAGAGAATCCTGCCAAGTAAATCTTATATTATTTCATGGAGTCTCAAGGCAGATAAGTGATTTGCTGAGAAAAACAAAAATGAGTTGGTGGCAGACCCAGGAAGGAATCCAAGAGTCAGTTTCAGAGGACTGAGTCAGCCCCCAAAGAGGTATAGGATTCAAGGTGGGCCGCCCAGTCATTGCTTGTAGCTGTGCCATGCTGGAGGATTGTTATTGGAGACTCACAAGTCAGTACAGGGCAGCACTAATACAGGAACCTCTGGCCAGCTGGCGAGCCCGTCCTTCCAGGAGGAAAAAGCCCAGCAGCCCCTGCAGATGGAGGTCTGAGAACTTGGGAAGGCAGGGAAGGGTTTGCGGAAGCAGCGATTACAAAGAGGCTCATAAACTTTAGGGGACAAAGATGCAATCACTGTAATTTCCTTAACTTAACTTTGATCAGAAAAATTATCGTTCCAAATGACATCTTGACCTCTCCCTACACCTGCAGAAGATGTTGATAAAATTCAGCCTTGCTCCTGCCCACTAAAGAGGAAGCCACCTTCTGCCTGGCTCACTGTTCATTCAGCCCACAGAGACTGCACAAGTTCAAAACAAAATTCCTCCAGTTCTTCTCTTCCTCTCTCTTCTTCCCTGGCCCTAAAAATGAGAGAGATCTGAATTTGGGGGCAGACGGTCTTTCAAACAGTGGGGCAGGAGTTTGCAGAAACAGATCCCTCATCAGAACAGTCTTTTGGAAATATTCCCACACATTTCAGGCCCCCATAAACATCACCCTCTGTGAGAGTAAAGGAAGTTAAAAGGGGGCCCTAAATATATGTAATGACCTGGCAAGTTCACCTTTACCTGGGGCTAGGCCTCCATTGCCATGTCAAAGAGCCACTGAGCCCCATGTTTTGCACTGTAGATGCATCTGAGTCCCTGAGAAAATTCCCATGGAGCGGCTCAATAAAAAAAGATCAACCATGATAAAGACCTTGCCTTTTATTTCCATGCTTCATCCAAATTGCTCCCCAGGCACTTTAGATTTAGAAGCTCTACTAATCAACCTTATAAACAGCAGCCCGGCCACTGCATAGAAAGTACTTTGTATAGCTCCTAAGCGAAATTACCCCAGGGGATAGAAGATGCCCAAGGCTTTAACAATCACAACATAACACAGCCTCAGTATGAGAATAGAAGACAAGCACACTTTGACATCCCAATTCAAACTCTGGGCTGAATCCGACATAGAAGAATGTAATTACCTTTCCTAGTTTGACGGTGCACTGAAGAAATTGGAGAAGCGGAATACCTATTAGGTCCCCACTAATCCTCCTCCTAAATTCAAAGCAGGGCTAGTCCCTGGAATTCATTTCTGAGTATCCTTACTCTCCACTATTGTTAAACAGCTCAATTGATAAGTGCTTCCAGCTAATAATGCTTTCTACGGAGCTCACCCCCTCCTCTTTCCCAGCAGCTCAAAGCACTTTACAAATATCACCTCATTATTCTTTATAACACTCAAGTGAGCCTGATAGGTGGAAAGGTTCATTATCTTCTCCTTCCCAATAGGGGAAATAGACAAAGGAAGGAGAAGTGACTCGCTGAAGCCAACAAAGCAGAGGCAGAACTGGAACTAAAACTCAGTCATTCCCCTGACTCCAAATGCACACATGTCCTATGTCAGCTTGTAAAGCTGTTCTGCTGACAGGGCAGGATTTTCTTGGCGTGGGCTGTGTTGTAATCAACAGGGCCGCAGAACTGGGGCACCAGGCTGCAAGGGAAAGGGCATGAGTTGAAATGGGGAGGCCCCACTCAAACAGCCTTCACTAGTATGGACCAGTTTCTTCACCTTCGAATCTCAGTGTCCTCCTTGGAAAAGGAGGTGTGTAGATTACAGAAATTTCAGGTTCCTCCTAGCTCTTAGGTAATTGGTGAAATGAGAGTTTCAAAAGAGGGTTCTATTTTTCACCAGCCCTTGTGACCACCTGGGCCTCATTCCTTTTGTAAGCCTGAAATAGCATCTTTGTTTATAGAGTGCTCTGTGTCATCCACTGTCCACCCACTGGGGATCTAATCATTCAGTTCAAAGTGGCAAATGGGACAGACAGTCCTATAGGGCATCAAGACCAAGCACTAAAGAGATATGGAGACATGCAGGGAGCAGGAAGACAGAAGACTGGAAGGGTCATAAAAGGAAGACTTGGCGAACAACATCTTGAGCTGTGCCTTGGTCCTCACCAGGGCACTCCCTACATACCAAGGAACCTATGACAAGCCTTCCAAAGCATAAGAAGGTTCCAAATAAACAGGGTTTGCTTGGGTTTTTCTAAATACCAGATTTACTTGCCAACCCCAAAACCCAAGTGAACAATGCCCCAATGTACCCTGTAGTGGTGGTTTTCCATTTAAACAGAATTTGATTTTAATGAAATAACATTGATGTACCTTCCTCAAGTTAATTAAAACCAGATTATACAGGTGGTTCCATAGTTTGTAATTTGTATTGCTTGAGCCAGATAAACCTGAGCCTTTAGAAAACCTGCAGTATTTCATCTCTCTGATTTTCTACACTTTGTTTTCCTAAATGATGCTTTGCTACCCCTCATTCGCCACAAAGAGAGTTGGAGAGAGAGGACATTTAGTAAAATCAACATTTATTTGTAAGGGAAGCAGCCCCCGCAACCAGAATAATGATCTTGGAAACAGTTTTGTGTGATGGGGCGATTGCAGTGACTGAATATAAAGGACTGACTGTGCAGCCGCCAGAAAGAAACACATTTTTGTAATATCTGAGTTGTTTCTATTGGCCTGCTCTGCCTTGCATTCACCATGGGAACTGAGTCAACAAGTTTGCTTTCCTTTCATACAGAGCATTTTTTTTTTCCACATACAGAGTAAAAGGAATGAAGAATAGATATCCCCCGAAAGTCAAAGCCTTCATGATTTAAAAAAAATGGGTATAATGTTATTATTTATCTCCAAGTCCAGCTGTAAAGGCAACTGGTTGTAAACTCTATTCCATCTGCTCTCTCTGAGGACCTCAGCCTGCCCTTGTGGAACCTTCTTTCTGGGAAGCTAAAGAATTTCCAGGATTAGCTCAAGTCCCGAGGCTGCCAACTGTGACAATCTACAAAGGTCTCTTAGGTAATAATTCAGATCCCATTTCTGCTCAAGGCCAAGATGGTCCCCAGTGAGTTGGAAATATTCTCATTTCCTGGACCTAGACTATAATGTGAGTTGACCTTCCAACATCTCCGAAGGGCAAGCTCGGCATCTCCGCATACTAAAGCCTCAACAACTGATACATATGTGACAACACAAACAAAACTGAACTTAAAAAGCAGGGGTTAAGCGTCATCAGAAACAATGTGGAAAAGAAATGCTACATGAAAAGAAAGAAGAAAGGAAAGAGAGAGAAAGAAAAGAAGAAAGAAAGAGAAAGGAAGGAAGGAAGGAAAGAAGGAAGGAGAGAGAGAAGAGAAGGAGGAAGGAAGGAAGGAAGGAAGGAAGGAAGGAAGGAGGAAGAAGGAAGGAAGGAAGGAAGGCCACATAAATTTAATAATTTATCTCCCACCTAATTCTGGAGGAAAGTATCTTGTGAACATATCCTAAACTGAACTTTTGAATTCTCCAAAAGAAAGCCAAGTTTCCAATGCTGATCAGATAAAATGCCAAATTTCTCTCACCATTAAAATCCTAAGTTGGGGAAGAATGAATCAATACTCTCAGCTTGTCAGGTGTCTTGGAGACAAGTATGTCTTTAGATCCTACCAGAGACTGCATTAGTGTAATGGGGTCTAGAGGACACCCTAATCCTTCCTCTGACACTCTTTATATATCTCAGTAGTGCAGACATCTGAGTAGTTGGTGAAACATTAAGGTAAGCTTGTAACCCAGCTCTGTGACTAACTCATTCTGTGACCTCCTTAAGCCTCAGTTTCCCCAACTGAAAAACGAAGTATGACTACAGGGCCTCTAATATCCCTTCCAAATCTTAAATATCCTACTATTGTATCTCTGCATAGATTTGCTCCAGCACTTTTCCCAGCCACAGTATGTTCTCTACCTTTTAGTTTCATTCAATGCTGGTCTGTCTCCAAGGGTCCCAGACAGTCAGTGTCTGAGGAGTCTCAGGCTAGAAATTCAAGCTTTACTGACTAATAGGAATATTTACTTCTCTCATCCCTGCAGTGTAAACTCAATGTCAGAACACTAGTGTTCCAGGTGACCTCACTCAGAAAAGTCCAATGGCATATGCCAATAGATACAATCCAAAATGGGTATGAAGACTCCAAATGTGAAGATTTAGCAAGTAAACCAAAATGATAACAGGCTAAGTTCACAGTATGAACATCTAGGAATAAATGAATAGCTTTTAAAATAAATGACCAGAACTTTGAGGCGTAGATTTTTCCACTACTCAAGATTTGCAATCTAGCTATGACCTAGCTCAGCAACTATATCCACAACAATGCATTTCCACAATGTTAGTTGAGAAAATTTTAGGAACAGTCAGCAACTCCAAAAAACTTTTCATTCAAGGATTCCAAAATGTTATGTAAGTATTATTTCTTATGATCCCAAACAGATGTGGAGATGAGGCTCTTTGTCTGAGAAATAAGGAACATTTTACAGACTTGTCTCAGATTATAGAGTAAGCCAGGAGTTGAACAGAGACTCTAACAAGCCATTCTCAGAATTATTCAGTTCCTAATCTGTTACATATTCGCAGAATACCTAGGTTTAAGACAGTAGAGAGTAATTTCAGAAGATTCATTGAGAAACAAGAGGCCCAACTTGGTCTTGATTACCAGATTTCCCCAGCAATCAGTGATCCATTTGTTTGCTTCCTTTATTTGGAAGTCTTTTGGAAACCTGACCAAGATGGATCAAATCTACATCTGACAAAATGATGAATGTAAATACTCATGTGTGTTTAAAAATAATTTTCTACTTTTCTATATTACCTATTAGTCAATTCAGAATACAGCCTCGTTACAACAGACCAACATTTAGAACATATTGGTAGATCTGATATATTAAACAACAAAGCAAATTGCAAAGTAGTATGTGCACTATGGCCTAAGTTTGGAAAGAAGTTAACATAAGTATATACATAGAAAAGGGGCTAGAAGGACAAACACTGACATATTATCTTAATGTATTAGGATTATAATTTTTATGTTTCTTCTTGGGAGATATCTATATTTTCTATTGGTTAATAAAACAACATGAATAAACTTCATAAACATAATATTGAGTAAAAGAAAACAGTACCAAAGAGAACCTACTATATGACTCCATTTATACAAAGTTCAAAAACAGGCAAAACTAATTCATGGTTGTAGAAGTCCAGATAGTAGTTAATTACCTTTGGGATGAGGGTGGAGGTGTGGGATGGGGTCATGACAGGAAGGGGGAGCTTCCATGAGTGCTATTAATGTTATGTTTCTTAATCTGGGTGCTGGTTACATGTGTGATCAGTGAGAAAGTTCATGGAGCTATACACTATGATGTACACACTTTTTTGTGTACATATTATATACCTCATTTTAAAAGTTACTTTAAAAAACAAAACAACTGAATCCAGAGGCTTCCTCACACATATTGTCAGGAAGTCTAGAGGAAGGACTCTTTTTGGGGGCAGGGAGAGCCATATTTCCATAGTTCCATTTCTGAATTCTGAAACACGGCTCCATAAAAACGGGAAGATAAATACAAATTGACATCATTGAAGGCTCCCGACTTGTGAATAACAGCATCCTTTGTCATCTCCCTTGACAACACAGTATTAACAGTGACTCTGAAAATCCAAGTTTTCATTCAACTCAGACTCACTATAAGGGTTAATCATTCAGCCTGGACCAGACACAGCCACGCTGGGAGGTGCATTTCCCACATCGGGGCTCCATTCATGAAAACAAGCTAAAAGTGGCTGAGTCTGCTAGAAAGGAAGCTCTGTGAGGGCAGGGACTTTGTATCCTCACAGCCTTTTGTAAGACCTAGCATAGAATTGGGGTTCAATAAGTATTTTTGAAGTGAGTAAATATATACATTCACTTTCAAAAAGAAGTGTATGTGTTCAGCTCATGTAGAAATTATGAGGGACAGTAAAGGAGAGAGAAAAGGATGAAGTAGAATGATATTCATTTGATTGGTGACATATGTCTCTGATTGTTCCTTCAGCGTTCCTCAACTAAGTCAGGCTAACTAAGGCATAGGGAGATTTATGTTGCTGTAGATGTTTAGGAAAACCAACTAGAAGAACAACACTGTCCAGGCTGAGTGCGGTGGCTCATGCTTGTAATCCCAGCAGTTTGGGAGGCCAAGGTGGGTAGATCACTTGAGGTCAGGAGTTCGAGACCAACCTGGCCAACATGGTGAAAGAAACCCCGCCTTTAGTAAAAATACAAAAATTAGCCAGGCATGATGTTGCGCACCTGCAATCTCAGCTATTCGGGAGGCTGAGGTGGGAGAATCGCTTGAACCAGGGAGGCAGAGGTTGCAGTGAGCTGAGATTTTGCCACTGCACTCCAGCCTGGGTGACAGAGAGAGGTTGCCTCAATTTAAAAAAAAAAATTATATATATATACACACACACATATATATACACACACACACACATATATATAATGCAAGTCACATATGTAAGTTAAAATTTTCCAGTAGTCACATGAAAAAAATAGAAATTGGTAAAATAAATGTCAAATATATTTAGTTAGCACAATATATCCAAAACATTATCATTTCAATGTGTAATCAGTACGAAAATTAAGACATTTTATGTTTTTTCCCTCATACTGTCCTTGAAATCCAGTGCATCTTTTACACTTACAGCACCTTTCATGTGCTCGGTAGCTACATGTGGCTGGTGGCTACATAGCAACAGCACAGGTCTACGAGGACAGCTATTTGGTGGTTGCAGTGGTAGTGTGTGTGTGTAAGAGAGAGTGTGTGTGTAAGACAGTGTGAGACCAACTCACTTGATGGTATTTAACACTGGTTCCATCTCTTCTTCTAGTCAGCTGCATCCCAGTCCTTAGTTTCTATAGATACGCCAGTATCCTTGTGATAATTTTACTTTCTGCTTCAGCTACTTTGAGTATTTCTGTCGCATGCAATAAAGAGACAGATGTGCAGAAAACATGCCTGTGAGTTCATCCTGCTTTAGAGGCACAATGTCTGTCAAACAGTAAACACTAAATTAGCATTGTTGAATTTATAAATCAAGAAATATAGTTATTAACAAAAATGTGCCACCATCTTATTCTGAAGGTTTTTATGCCACTTGCTGTAGGTTGCGCAATCGATTTGTACATCCCTTTTGAGAACAAATAAACCGAAGTCTAGTTCCTACTTTAAGTATTCCAGGTGCATTTTAGCTGTAAATTCTGAATCAAACAGGAGTTTAATAAGATGCAGGCGCTACAAGTTACCTGGAGACTATCCATCTGAGACTGCTGCAATGTAAAAGAAATTAAAATAACAGCCTTTCTATCAGCCAGTATACCTCCTGCTTCATCTCAGGGTTTGTCTTTCTGCCAACACACATTTATTTCTGTGTGTCTTCAGTTAAACATGGAACTGGAATTTGAGAGGAAATGGGTCAGTGGTTTAACTTTGCTGATGGAAAAGCAACAACCATCCCTGATACAAAACCCAAATACAAAACTTGGTGACTTAAATACATAAATAAGTTTGGTATTTCAGTATTGTGCATTCCACTCTATTAGGTCCAGACTCGTACAGGAGAGGTGATATCAATGAATGTGCAGTTTCATTTCAATTCCAATTTTTCTATGTCACAAACCAGTCTTTGGGCATCCTAAATTTCATCTGCTACCCCTGTTTCTGGGATAGCTTTGCAGGTGGTATACCATCAATAAGTTGGAAAGGAAGGATAAATGAGAGGCAGAAACAATCACCTTCCCTCTGCTTGATGGGAAACCCCTCCTGGGACTGGGAAGAAAGAGATACTGAATGCCATTAGGAGGAGTTCTTGCTTGGCTTTCAGAACCTCCAATGTTAAAAGGCACGTGCAATCCAGTGGGATTAGAGAAGAGAGGAAGGGCCACTCAGGTACTAGGCAGTATCAGGGCAGAGACAGTCAGAAAGAACCGGAGAACAAACTCTCTATCATCCCCTGCTGCTAAAATTCTTGGGTGAGCTCTGCATGTGCTAAATGTGGGAGGGCATATGCAGAATTTGCTGTAACTCCTGCTATCCAGAGAGGTGTAAGATATTCAGTGGGTGCCTTACAGCAAAGAGAGGACTGGGGAAAAGTATGTTATTGCTACATCTGTATGAGTCATTGGCTTGTAAATGCCTTTATATTCTGCATAGATCATTCAACATTTGAGTTGGAAACTTAGCCCAATTGTCTATGGAGCTGTTTCTGATTCGCCCTGGTTGAAAGGGGTAAGCAGGTCATATCTGAATTTTCTGATCATCCTAATTTTGACTGGGAGAGACATATAGCAGATGGAACCCCCAGCACAAACATTGGACTCCTGGGTTCTGCCAGTAGCTTGTATGTGGCCTGCTTTTATCTCAAAGTGCCCATTTGTAAAAAAGAGGGCAACAATAACCTCCAAAGGATACTGCCCTAAATGTTGATGAGATCACATTTGAGAACCCACAGACTTTGTGATTAAGGGACCATCTTAAGTGACCACAAGTGGCTAAGAGCACAGACTCGGGAGCCAGTCTCTGGGCTGTCACTTATTACCTTTGCCTTTGAACAAACAATCTCTCAGTGCCTGAGTTTTTCATCTGCAAATCATAGATGTAATAGTGTCTACTTCCTGGGCACCAATAAATGGGTTTGTATATGTTAAATGCCCAGAGTAGTGTCTGGCAACATATAAAATTAGCAAATCATTTTCATACTTAAAGCTGAAAAGGACATCACAAATTATCTAACCATTCTCAGAAAATACCCTTTCACAGATGAGAAAACTGAAGGCCAGAGAGGTCAAAATAAATTGATAGGAACAGTTTGCATATCCCAGTCGGCTCACCAGCAGAGACAATGATGTTTATGAGCAACTATTCTCAGAAATCATTGCAAGGGTCATCACTGGATGCTCGTAATGCTAGATTAGGTCCAGAAGTAAGACTACTCTTCTGGTGTAGTCTTGGGGGACAAATTAGGCCCCATTCATTGGTTCTTAGCTGCCAGATGGGCTCTTCTTCTGAGAGACACAGAAAATGTGAGAGCATTTGGCTGGTGGTACTCAGTGCCATCAAACTTCCAAGATGGTCAGCCTGAAATTGCCAGTTGCCCTGAAGGGGTCCTGGAAGGGAAGAGAGTGCCAGGGGGTGAAAGGCGAAAAATCTATCCCACTGCCTAGAAAAGTCTTTTGGAAGAATGAGCCAAGTCCAAAGCCTTCAATTTCTGTTGCCAGGGGCTAGGGAGAAGACTTCACCTTGATGTGATGTGGCAGCGAAGGTGGCAGGCCTGGCATACTGTCGATGCAGAGAAGCTGTGGCCCAGCTGATGGGAGGGTCCAGCTGAGCAGTCTCACTGTTCCCCCGAGACCTGGACCAAGCTCAGAACTAGGGGAAGTGGGGATTAACACAATGTGGTGTCCGAACTAATGAGTTAGCAAAACAGAGGCAGATGGCAATTGAGTAACTTAACTCGCCCATCTCTGTTTGCAATGCACTTCCACAAGCTTCTTCTCTATCCTCGTGCTATGTAACGCTGCCCAGACCTTTCCATTCATCCCAGAAGGTCATGGCCACACAGTAATCATCCTACATAAAAGGAGCTATAACACTACTTTCTAAACACAACTGTCACCCACAGTTGGGGTATACTTGTGGGGAGGAGGTCTTTCAGACAGCTTTGGTGAGATACCTCTGGTTCTGGAGGGAAAGCAGTTATTTTAAATGAATTCTTGTTATTTTATATTTAAGATATAATTCCATATAACGATTGCTTAAAATGTAGACAGCTGGGTATGGGAATGCTAAAAAGTGGCATAACTTGCAACTTGGAAATGAAAACAAGAAAAAGGACCTTGATTCTGATCCCAAGACAAGTTTCCTTCAGTCAGATCTTCAGGATTGTGCAACAGTTTCCTTCACAGGCAGTGGAGAGAGGTGCTGCTACCAGAGGATGTGATAAATGATGTGAGTGTACACTTAGGCCAGACATGCTAGCCTTGCCACTCTGGGAGGCAAACGACCACTTCGCAAATTATCTACTGCCCTGTGCCTCTCGTAAGGCTTTTTCCTGGCTTCTTTTCCAATGGTCATTGCTTCCACGTAGCATTACTGTGCCAGCTAGCAACAAGGCCAGCCAGGACATAGCCATTGTGGGAAATCCTGCCTCGTACTTTTGAGTGTTGGTTCATTTTTATAATAATCTCTGTAATAATAAAGTTCCAACCACGTAAACAACAGATTTTCCGGAAGAAAAGAAGGTTAAAAAATCCCTGATTCATGCATTTTGTTAAAAGGTTTACTTTTTCCCTCATTCTTTCTTGTTATTTCATTTTGAGGTCATAAGAAAAAAATTAAAATAAACTTCATTGATGCAAATGGATTTTGCTTTCACAAAGTGAAAAGCTGACTTGAGAAGAAACTTCAGTGGTTACTGAATTACTCAGCAGAACAAATAGAACATGTACCTTGACAACGAAGCCTGTGAGTGGAAAGTGTCCTCCCCACTCGCACCCCACTCCCAAGCTTCCCTACCCAGTGGCCCTCTCAGGGGCTACCTGCTCACTTCTTTCTCTCTAGAATAGGTCCTTGGGATTGACTCATAGTAGTACAGTAAAACAGGCTGTAATCAAAAGGAGAAAATAACAAGTGTTGATCAGGTGTAAGACTCCACGGCTTCCTAGCTGGCAGCATCAGGTTTGGGCCAAATGATGCCTTGGGAAATATTTATATTCCACCCTGATTCTAACTCTGATAATGCAGGGCAGCAGAATGCACAGGTAAAGAAGACCTTGAACACTGAGTGCTAAGAGCAACACTTGGAGAAAACCACAGATGACATTCTTGCCAATAGAAATTCTTTATTCCCCCCCCCCCCCCCCCCACTCACTGCTATTGGGAATAAACACACTTTCCAACCCTAAGGGTCAGCTGCCTTTCATGGGAAGTAACTAGTCACAACCTCCTTGTTAAAAGAAGAGGATATCCTGAAGGGGTGAAACTGGTAAGTGATCAGCATCTACCTCAGTGACGTTTCCCCCAGTGTGTACATCTGTGTGATACACCACATGGTTTCTCAACCTCAGCACCCTGTCCCTTTGGGCTGGATAAGTCTTGGTTGGAGGGACTATCCTGTTTATTGTTATTGCTTAGCATTGTCCCTGGGTAGACACCAGTAGCATCACCCCAACATCTGTGACATTGTCAAAAGTCCTCTGGGGGCAATGCTGACCTGGGTTGAGAACAACTGGTACACATGGTAAATTCTGGAAAAGCTTCAGTGAGGGATGTTAGAATCTTCTATTTGATACTTTTAAAAGTTATATAATTAGCTTATATGTTTTCATGTTGTTTAATGAGAATTCAACTCACACATATCCAAAGAGATTAAAAATACTGAAAGGAAATTTGTACTAAATTACAAGAGTCATTGGTTTCTTCTAACAGGTGGAAATTTATGAGCAAATTAGGAATTAATTAATTTTTCCAGTTGTAGTTTCTTATGTAGAAAGAGGAATCAAAATAAGCTAAATAAATACAATGAACATAAATAAGGTCATGTGCTATCAGGAAGTACAGTGGTTTGAGTCTAAAGGGGGCTGCACCTAGGGGCCAAAAAAAAGCCATGTAATACTATGCTAGTGATTTACCAAAGAGGTTTTTTTCACTTGTCCCTAAGAGTCCTTTCGGCTTTAACCATGCCCCCCTTCATATCCCAGGAAACGATCAACATACCATCAGTAGGATATATTTTTTTAAGTGATTTTTAGAGTAGCCAGGATACATTTGTGCTGGTCCAATCAGTGAAATGGTTGGTCTGAGTTAAAGTCAGATAAGGGAATACAACCTCAAAGTCTTAACTTCATTAGCACTGGTGAGCAAATCAACTACACTGAGTAGAATTTTTAAGAGTATTAAGTTTTAAGTCTTTGCGGGGAGGTTCTGTCTTTTCACCTAGACTTGGCAGAATGCCTGACATAGTGTCATTTGTAATAACTGTTACATGAATGAATGAATAAATAAATAATTTGTATTTGCAGTAGATAAGGAATGTCTGGAGTAGGGCCCTAACTTTTGAGGTTAAGAATTAGAAAGGCCACTCTGTCCTCTCACAAAATATCTTATGGTGCTGATGTCAAAGATAAAACCTTGAGTGAGATCAGTGATTCTCATCCAGAGACAATTCTTCCTCTCTCAACCTTTCCCCTCTCCAGGGTATTTGTTAATGTCTGCAGACATTTGTAGTTGTCACAAATGAAGGGATGCCATTGGCATCTACCCAGTGGGAAGAGGCAGGAATGCTACTAAACGTACCATAATGCATAGGACAGCTCTCTACAATCAAGAATAATTTGGCACAAAATGCCAATAGTGCCCAGGTTGAGAAATGTCAGGCTAGATAAACCAACTGGCCAGAGCTAAATAAATGGACTTTGTCTCAGAATGTGTTTTCTGCCAGTCCCTGTTCTTGTTATTCCTAGGTCTTTTCTCTACATAGCCATCCCCCTTGAGCCTCCTAATCTGAAATCTTACTTTATATGTATTTTGCATCCACTGGCCATTACATGTGATTGTTTCAGAGATACTCTGAAGTAAGCACAGATGGAGTGATAGAAACTGTGGACAGGGTTCCATGCAGGAGACGTCTTGTGAGTGGACAGAAACAGAGCAGAAGTTATTTCCTCCTAAATAAGAGCAACTGGAAGGGGTTTGGGGTAGAGACTCAGTAGGTGATTTTCATTTTAACCCAATCCACTTATTGTGGCACTGTTATTGACTAACAGGAAGAAGTAGTGCTAGAACCTAATTATAAAGAAACTCTATGGCTTTTTATTTATTGATCTATTTTGAGATGGAGTCTCGCTCTGTGGCCCAGGCTGGAGTGCAGTGGCATGATCTCCACTCACTGCAAGCTCTGCCTCCCGGGTTCCCGCCATTCTCCTGCCTCAGCCTCCTGAGTAGCTGGGACTACAGGCGCCCGCCACACACTCGGCTAATTTTTTGTATTTTTAGTAGAGACGGGGTTTCACTGTGTTATCCAGGATGGTCTCGATCTCCTGACCTCGTGATCTGCCTGCCTCGGCCTCCCTAAGTGCTGGGATTGCAGGCGTGAGCCACCGCGCCTGGCCGACTCTATGGCTTTTTAATAGAAATGCACCATGATCAGTTTAAGGGAACCAGGAAATAGACCAATATTGCTTTAAGTGACGCTCACATAAGTAAATTCTTCTAAGAAATAGGTAAAAATGTATTTCCCAGGAAAGACTGTCTGGCAAAGTGGAAAGACTGGAATTCTGGTGAGTCAGATTCTAAGTAGCTAACTAGCTGTGTGACTCTGAAAAGTCACTTACGGTCATTAGGACTTGGTTTCCTAATCCAAAATAAGAGATCATTTCCAGCAGTTAGATTTGACAATTGACAGGACAAGGAAAACAGGATATATGGGGAAATAGGAAAGAATGATGGATTTGTAATAAATGTGAACATGATTTCATGGCTAAGATTGATGGCTCTATATTCTGCTCTTTTAATTTAGAAACCTATCAATAGAAGACAATTAAACTGTGCTCACCCTACTGATTGATCTAACTTAAAATATTTGAAGTGCCCATCTCATTTATTTCTACAAGACTGAAGTCATCACTCTTATAAACTGAAGGTTGCCTTATGTGGGTGTACACAAATCACAGCCTTGCTGAACAGGGAATTAGAACACAGATTTCCTTTGCAATTCACATGTTCTAAGCTAATATTAAAATAGTGAGAACCTGAGATTGCAACAAAAGATTTGGGATTACATTTTCACTGAAATGACACTGAGGTGGTGGTGCCAGCCAGACTTCTGAGTGAGTTATGGCACAGGAACAGCCCAGAGACTTGGCATTTTTGTTTTTATTTTTTTCCACTGATGACTCTTGCTGAGACTGTAAAAGCCAGTGATCCTTCATCCCCCACTCCATCTCTCTGTGGGGAATTATAATATGATTAAATACTCTTAATTATACACACACACACTGACATCCTGAGGAAACTGATGAAAACTACCTGGCAGAAAACATAGGTGTATATTAACTCTAACCATCTGGGGCCTGCTGGGGCACTAACCACAACCATTGGCTTTTACTCTCCAAGTGAGATGTCATTCTGAGACCATGTGTGTGGTCAGCTAATCAGGTGTGTTTCAGTTTGGTTGGGTGAATAGGCTCTGCAATTTTACTTTGGTCCCATCAGACATTCTTAGCTTTTCAAGATGACCAAAAGCCTCTGTCAGAGAGGAATAACTGGGAGGAAAAGTAAGCTCCTCATTGGCCAAGTGGAGCCAGACAATTTTACATGGTTCCCAGAAGCTACTTAGAAACACACTTTAAGCACAAGAGTATCTCCAGAACCCGGACGCTTTGAGAAAGAGGCAATTTAAAGAGAATGACAGCAAAATAAAAGCCTGGAATTTCAGGAAGTGGTTCCAGGAACAATGTGTATATAAAAATGAAGTGGAATCATTTTTTCCAGGCAATCTACTTTTATACACAATGCAATCGTATGACAACAACTAGCATTTATGAGTATGTGAGTACACACTCTATGTTTATAGATACCATAGTAGCCGCCAACAGCAGAAGAGGGTGAGTGGATCCCTTTGTGACTAGCAGCCTCACTCTTCACCCTGCTAACTTCACCACACCCATGGGAGCCTTGCTTACCAGACCAACAACAGTTGCCTTGATTAAAATGTGATGTCCCTGGTCACTAATAGTTCTCTTGGGAAGTAGAGGGAAAGTAGCCAAACCATACTATGGGAAGAATGGACAAAAATCTCTCTCCCCTTTCCATTCAGACGTATCCTGACCACAGAAATGGTCTTCCCACCAACTTTTCTGCCCTCCATCCTACCTTCCAATGTGATTACATTTGTCTGCCTTTCTACTTAATCTTCACACACCTCTGTCATTCCTCTCTTATCCCTATGGTGGGAGTAAGTATTTTGGTTAACTGCCAGCAGACAAAGTGATACCATTCTCCATGTCCACTCTGAGGCCTAGGACACTGATCATAGACAGGCAGATGGACGAAGCCAGAAAGGGGATTTCCTCTACTTGTCTACCAGCGTACCCCCCTCTCCCAGCAGTCCCTCTATTTTCCCCTTAAAGAACTTGGCAGTCTCTGAGTAAATCCTATTGACTTGGAACCTGAAAAAATGTTGGCAAAAATCTATTAGCAAAAATTATCTCCAATATGCAAATTTTAATTAATGACATAATTTATTTTAGAGTTATTCATTCACTCAATCATCCAATAAATATTTATTCAATTCCTTCATGTACCAGGAAGTGGGTGAGAGTAGCTTGGTATTTTAGTAAATAATGGCATGAGACTTATGTCAGGCTGAGCAAGGCCTGGCAATATCATTTTATCCTTGAATGAGAAGCTCCACTTGTTATTTCCTGGAACAAATAACAATAAAACAGCACATATGGCAAATAACAGGTACCTAGTATATGTTTGTTGCTGTAATTGGATAAAGAAGCATTGTTGGGAAGAACAAGTAGACCAAATCAGAAGATATGAAGCAAAATTTCTGGACCTGAGTGTCTCATCTGTAAAATGGGGATCATGCTACCTACATCATTTATTAGACAAGACTACAGTGTAAATCAAAAGAGATAATGCATATGAAAGCACTCTGCAAATTATGAAAGCAGAATTCATACATAAACTACTGTGATTATTCAATCTTGAGATCACAGATAAAAGCAGTATAGTCAGCCCTCCATATCTAGGGGTTCCCCATCTGTAGATTCAACCCATGTGGATTGAAAATATCTGAAAAAAAAGCAATGAAAAATAACAATATAACAATAAAAATAATACAAATTTAAAATACAGCATAATAGCTATTTAAATAACATTTTCATTGTATGAGGTATTATAAGTAATCTAGAGATTAAAGTATACGGGAGGATGTGCAAGGTTATATGCAAACGTTAATGCGATTTTATATAAGGGAGTTGGGCATCTGAGGATTTTAGTATGGGGCTGAGTCCTTGAACCAATCCCTCTTGGGTACTTAGGGAATGGACCATATATCTCTTCACTTCAACCAACAAAGAAACTTTAATAGAGGAAGGTGGTCTCAATTAACCAGGTAGGGCACTAATAAATCGAATGATCTGAGTCTTAAAGGGAAAGGGAAAGAGCTATTGGGAGAAACATGCTTTTTATAATTTAATATATAGTGATTGAAAACAGGAAATACTTCAGTTATGAAAACAAAAGGAGCCCATGTGCTAAAAGACTTAAACATATTGAAGTGGGCCAAAAGTAATTAGGTTGAGTAGGGTAAGGATAAGAAAGTTAAAGCTAATGTTTTCTCCTACCTCTAGATTCAGTTTCTGAGAAGATGAAAACAGTTCAGTGTTTCTCAAACTGGAGGGATACGTGGAGTCCTTTTAAAGGGGAAAAATTGAGACTTGCAAAACAGTTGAAAAATCTTTGGGAGACCTTAGATTAAGTTTCAGAATCACCAGCTTAAGAAACTTAAGACTCATTATTTTTTTAAAATGACTTTTAATTGCAAAGTATTGTCTTTATGATTTAAAAAAAAATCTTCAGAAAAAGTTTAAAATCTCATTAAACTTGCAGACCACAAGAATCTACAGCTCCCAATTTGAGAAGTGCTGATTTTGTCTCACTCCTTCCCTTTATAGATGAAGGAACTCAGGCCTGTGAAGACAGTGACTCCCTAAGTCACACAGATGGCTATTAGCAAAAAAGAGGCAGAAGCCCAGGCTGCTTGCTTTCGAAAGCAGAGCTTTTTCCTTCTTCAGACAAGGCCTCCTCTGTTTGTGGCAGAGTTCACTATCTGCTCCAGACAGATACTGGTATTGTCCTACACCAGAGACAGGGAAGCAGATGGAGGCGTGAAGGTTTGAAGGGGAAGTGATGTGGGTGTGGCTGATGCAGACATTGCAGCTGGACACACGATTTGAAAGAAAGGTATTTCCAAGGCTGGCTTCTTTTGCTCATCATTGAAACAAAGAAACACTGGGTGGAAAACACTGGCAGTTTTAATAGTGGGAACATTTCTCCCTAACAAGTTTGAGCAGAAAGTAAGAAGAATATGGTCCTGAGCTAAAAACTGGAGAGGAACTAGAGAAGGTATGAGGTTATAATTCAGGGTGGCCAATTTAATCAGCTCATATTCATTAAACACCCACATACACATGTGCTTTACAACAAACCCCTTCGCTCACTCTGAAGCATCCACAGGCCTGTTTTAAATGGGCCACCCTGTACATGTTGGGAATCTGGCCAGGGTGTTAAGGCAACTGCTTCCCTTCCTAAGAAAAATAGGGTGGATTTTTAGACAACCACAAGTAAAGGCTAAAGCCTCCAGTTTCACATCCCATCTGAAAGCTGGGAAAGACTTGAGGAATCTGTTTTCCAAGAATCTGTTTGCAAAACTCAATAATATAGTAAACCCTTCCATTTCAGACCTGTAACATTCTATACCATCTACATTCCCAGACTTTTACCCTGCAATTTCCCTGGGTACATTTCCTCTCTTTATTGGAGCTGAACTCAAGTACTTTATGAATATTCCCACATAATGACTGAAGCATTATGACCCTTGAGTTATGCCTAATTGGCCAATCAATGATTTTGGTCACTTCCGGCCCTTGTATAATGGACTCATTGTAACTACAAAAAACATGTTCTTACCATTGCCTGTGTAAACTGCCAAGAATATTTTCTGTCTTACTGATTTATCAAGCAACTTTTGGTTGCAATCTGAGGAGAGGACTGCCTGGGCCTGTTCCTTTGACACTCCCCAGGAGCCGGGCCCAGCAAGCTTCTGGTACTATGTGGTCTCTGAATACCAGGGAGGAATGCGGCACAAGTCACCCCACTTGGGTCTCTGCCCAACTGTGTTGGCAGGTGCTGTGACTTTTACAAGAAATCTTATACTTCCAAAGATTAAAATCCACATAGAGGGCATCAGACCATTAGGAAAGGCTGAAAAGCTTCCTTGACATCAGACCATTCATTCTTGGATAACTTTCTCATTCTTCCATGATGCCATCCACTGGGAGATTTCAGGAAGCTGAGGACAAGACTCGAAGCGTTGTAATTACAGCTTATAATACAAGGCAAACAGTAGGTGCTCAACTAAACACTGGTGGGTGGTAAGTTGTTTTCTGTTTTTAATTTGGCTTAGTTTCAATGTGTGGTTTAGCGGGCTGAGATGGGTTCAAGAGGTCGTAGATGCAAATGGGAAGGCAGGATGGTTTGTTTGAAGTGGCTCTGCATGTCTCCAAATATGTGAGCAGAGAAAAATACTTATAGTATTGTTCAAGGTAGTTAGGTGAACAACCATAAGAGCTGTAAAATAATAAACCTACTTTAATAACACCCTTACATTTTACAAAATCCTTAAGTGGCCCCAACAGCTTTGCCTTGGGTGTATGTGAAATAAATAGCAGGTGGCTTATTTGGCATGTCCCTCCAGTTCAGGAGTGAGTCTGAGGCCCCTGGGTCCCTAAGAGTCCTCCAGCTTAATAAATAGAATATTATCAATATTCTGGAAGCCTCTTGTATAATCCTTCTCCAGTAGCATCATCTTCTCTCCTGCCCAGAGTGAACCTTCATTTTAAACTTGGTGATTTTCATTCAGGCTGTTGACTACATTTCAAAAATCCTATCTAATGTACCCAAAATAAGGCTCCCCAAGCCAATATAAGGGACATACTTCTTTATATTTTTCACTAGAATTAAATCAGCTAATTCATTAATTCAACAAGTGTTTATCAAGTGCCCACTATGTATCAAGTAAAGACTTAGGCGCTAGAGAAACAGCCGTGAGCAAGACAGACATGGTCTGCATCCTTACAGCTGAAACATGCAAACAGTTACACAAATAATCAGTTAGTTACAGTTGTGAGAAGAGCTCTGTGGGTGAGGGGCAGCGTACTCTGGAAGTGTAACTGTTAGCTATAACCCATGAGGAGGCATAGGGTCTGGGAAAACAGCCCTGAGAAAGCACCATTGGAGAATGCCATGAGGCAGAGGATGCAGCATATGACACATACTAGATGTCAATGAGAAAATAAAATCGTGATTTAACCATTACAGTTTGTTTACTGGGCTCAAGCCTTCAAAACTTGGGATCTCTAAAGAAAAATAGAATAAAAAGTAAAAGTATGGAAACCACAGCTCCAGAGCGCCCCCACTTCGCCCACCCCAGCCACTGAAGCTGAGAGCGGGGAAGCAGGGTGTTACGAAAATTCAACTTCACCATCACATACAAAGAGATTAAAGGACATCCTTGCACCCTGGCTCCTGAAGTGCTATTTCTTAAGATTAAGCAGTAGACCCTTCCCAAGTTTAAACAGGGTAACACTAAGTTTTGGTTGTTGAAGCAGTTCCATCTGCACTAACCTTTACAAACCACGACTGTGTCAGTTTTTCCAAGCAGGAGAAATGGATGGAAAGCCAGGCCACATCTTAATAGGGCCCTGGTGAGCTAATGGGTGTGATTATTTCATTGTCTCGGATTCACGCCAGCCGAGGCTCATCAGATACAGGCACAATCCAGGAGAAACATGACCTCACTTTCGACATGGGACTGTGCATTCAGATGCCAATAGGAATTTAGAGATCCCTCAGCGCAGGTAAAACTGAGCTCTTTACGGTTTCAGCTAATGAGAAGCATACCAAAGTTACCTAAAACAGTAAAGCTAATATTGACATGAACATACTAGATACTGTTAGGGTATGGGAAGCCAGGAAAAACTTCTGAGACCATCTGTGCTAAGTGTGTCACATCTATAATGAGGCGTGTATTTAAGATAAATTGCCATCTCTTTAAATGATTAAGTACCAGATTTATGGAAAGCTATAACCCCACCAGGACCACAGGGTTGTTAAGTGGTTAGGGCTATAAAGGTGAGAATCTCCAGATTTCAGTTGTGCCACAAATTGTCCACTGACTCGCAAAATCTTTGCCAAGGAAACTTTGCCTCAGTTTTCCCAATGAAAGAAAAGGAAGTCTATCACTAGGCTATATAGCTGTGAGAAGAGCCAAAGTTTTGCAGTCAGGAACATGCATGCATTCACTGATTCCTTCTCAGACTCTTCTCATTATATCATGTTGACATCCATTGGAAGACACCAGGAAGTACAACAAAAGGCTCAGTGCATTCTAGTTCAGCTTACAGCATATTTGCTCATTATTCATTCAATAATTTCTTTTCTGAGCACCTATTATGTGCCAGAGTGAGACCCTGTACTAGGCACTAGGAATATCAGAATGATCAAAAACAGACTTGCTCTCTGCTCCAACGGTGCTTAGAATCTGCTGAGGGAAAGTGCCAGGATTGACTATTTGTGAGCTGTGTGATATTGGGCAATTTACTTAAATTCTTTGTTGAGTTTCATTTCCTCATCTGTAAAATGAAGATAATATAACATGTCTGGTATGAAAGTGCCTAAAATTACATCACACACAAATATAAGGTGCCCAATAAATGTTGGTTCTTTTCTTCCTCTCTCTAGGTTACAAAGATAAGGCTTACAGAGTTTCAGCTCTTCAAATAAAAGGTGCTTCACAAATGTAAATGACCAAGCTATTATTATCAGTGATTGCATAAGAGGCAGTGTTGTATAGTGGAAAGATCCCTGCCTGGAAACAAAGACTGAACTTAGAATCTTTTTATTATTATGTCCCCTACACTCCACTGAAACCACTCTTGTCAAAGGTCACCATTGACTGTATCTGCCAAATCCAGAACTTTAAGTTCTGGGATACATGTGCAGAATGTGTAGGTTTGTTACATAGGTATACTTGTGCCATGGTGGTTTGCTGCACCCATCAAACTGTCATCTAGGTTTTAAGCCCTGCATGAATTAGGTATTTGTCCTAATGCTCTCCTTGCCCTTGCCCCCCACCCACCGACAGGCCCGGGTGTGTGAAGTTCCCCTCCCTGTGTCCATGTGTTCTCATCATTAAATCCCACTTATGAGTGAGAACATGCGGTTTTTGGTTTTCTGTTCCTGCGTCAGTTTGCTGAGAATGATGGTTTCCAGCTTCATCCATGCCCCTGCAAAGGACATAAACTCACTTTCTTATGGCTGCATAGTATTCCATAGTGTATATATGCCACATTTTCTTTATCCAGTCTATCACTGATGGGCATTGAACTTAGAATCTTGACTCTCCCACTTCCTAGATAGAGGCAGGCTGACCCAACTTTCTGCCCCTTACTGTGTTGCTTAGAGACACTTACCACACTAAGTAAATCATCACACTACATCCTTACTATGCTTCTTTCACATTTGTGAAAGAGCTCTTCACTCACATATGCATGTACTACAGACCCAATGGTGAGTGCTAGGGAAGGAGAATGTTGATTAGAGAACTTCCCAGATGGTATTTATGTATTATGTTCCCTCACATATATTTGAATTCTACTCGAATGTTGTCAGTTTTCTAGGGTTAACTGAAAATCTGATATTTTAAGATCCTTGTTTGGTATTTTGGTAACTAGAAAGTTAAAAAAGTTGGGCTTATGAGTGTATCTTTACTTTTCTTCTGGAGTCCCCAAAAGAGACAAATAGAACTTTCTTCCCTCTTTAAGGTGGTGACATAAGTTTTTAATGACCCTCTTTTCTGTTTCTCTCTAGGAATCCTGCTGTGATGTACTCCATTCTTAGGGTAACGAATTTGCTTTTGTATCTCTTGAAGCAGTCTTGCTTCAGCCTAAGGCCAGCCCATACGCTTGGACAAGCATCTCAATCCCTTTCTATACCTTTGAGGTCTTTTACCAATGGTTACCTATCCTTTTTTCTCCAGCATTACTACATGTTCTCTTTTTACTGCATTATGTTCATCAATATCAAAATGCGAAATAAAAAACACTCACCTTAAAAAAAAAAACCGGCCGGGCGCGGTGGCTCAAGCCTGTGATCCCAGCACTTTGGGGGGCCGAGACGGGTGGATCACGAGGTCAGGAGATCGAGACCATCCTGGCTAACACGGTGAAACCCTGTCTCTACTTAAAAAATACAAAAAACTAAGGCCGGGCGCGGTGGCTCAAGCCTGTAATCCCAGCACTTTGGGAGGCCGAGACAGGTGGATCACGAGGTCAGGAGATTGAGACCATCCTGGCTAACACCGTGAAACC
>NW_016806895.1:1545180-1601513 GCF_001698545.2 Rhinopithecus bieti | reverse complement strand
CCCCCCCCCCCCCCCCCCCCCCCCCCCCCCCGCCGCAAGTAGCTGGGACTACAGGCATACACCACTGGCCTGATTAATTTTGTTCATTTTTTGTAGAGAGAGGGTCTCACTGTGTTGCCCAGGTAACTGGTCTTGAATGCCTAGGCTTAAGCAATCCTCCTGCCTCAGCTTCCCAAAGTGCTGGGAGCCACCACGCCCGGTCACTTGCATATCTCAAATGCAACTATTCTAGGACAGAACCCTTTTTTTTTTTTTTTGTTTCCAGATGGAGTCTCGTTGTGTCGCCAGGCTGGAATGCAGTGGCATGATCTCATCTCACTGCAACCTCCACCTCCAGCGTTCAAGCAATTCTTCTGCATCAGCCTCCCAAGTAGCTAGGACTACAAGCACACACCACCATGCCCAGCTAATTTTTGGTATTTTTAGTAGAGATGGGGTTTCACCACGCTGGCCAGAATGGTCTCGATCTCTTGACCTCGTGATCCGCCCACCTCAGCCTCCCAAAGTGCTGGAATTATAGGCATAAGCCACCACATCTGGCCCTCTAGGACAGAACTCTTAATCCCCCACCCTGCACCTCCCACTCCAATCTATTCTCTTCAACATTCTAGATTTTTTGGCCTAAATAACTCTAGGAATGGAAAAAATGACACTATTCTCAGTTATTTAAGATAAACAATACACAGATAATAATTCTTTTTTTGTTTTAATTTTCTTTCTTTTCTTTCTTTCTTTTTTTTTTTTTTTTTAGATGGAGTCTTGCTCTGTCGCCCAGGCTGGAGTGCAGCAGCACAATCTCGGCTCACTGCAGCGTCCACCTCCCAGGTTCACGTGATTCTCCAGCCTTCGCCTCCTGAGTAGCTGGGACTACAGGCGTGTGCCACCACATCCTGCTAATTTTTTTTTCTTTTTTTTTTTTTGTATTTTTAGTAGAGATGGGGTTTCACCATATTAGCCAGGCTGGTCTTGAACTCCTGAACTCGCGATCTGCTTACCTCAGCCTCCCAAAGTGCTGGGATTAAAGGCGTGAGCCACCGCGCCCAGCCAATTCTTCATTTTTTAAAATATACTTCACATTCAATCTGTTTGCAGATCTTGTAAGGAATGTCTTCATATTTATCTTGAATCTGACCACTTGCCATCCCCTATACCACACCCCCCAGTCTGAGCCACCATAATCTCTCTCCTGGATTAGTGTTATGTTTCCTGACTTGTCTCCTGGCTTTCATGTGGCCCCCTTATAGTCTATACTCCTACAGAGCAGGCCAAATAATCTTCCTAAAATGTTAATCAAGTCATGTCCATCCCTGGCTGAAAACTCTGCATTATGCGTAGGATAAAATCCAAGTTCTTTACCTAGTTTTACATACCCTAGCCCTCTCCAGTCAACTTACAGGCCTTACTAGGTTGTTGTGAATACAAAACTATATACACAAAGGAACTTTAAAATTATGAGGTGTCATAAGTAGATGCTATTGCTGTTGCCATCATTATTATTGGATCAGTTGCCTTTTGGTAAGGAGTTTTAAACATGTCTTCTAAATGTACACTGTAATTTCTGCCAATGGCTATATGTCATTACAGACAGATATTGCAACAGGCAAATCCCTTCCTTCTTGTTAACCCATTTATGCCAGAGGTTGCAAATTTTTTTGTGTGAAAAATCAGACCTTGGTGATGACCTTGAGCAGGAGGATATAAATAACTCCCACAAGCTTAGTGTTCCAATAATGGAACACTAGGCATAAATGGGTTAATAGGTTTAGTCGTTATCCTCCTGCTATATATTTAACTTTGTCTTTTTTCCCTTCTGGATGTGAGATGTCCCTTGCAGGAAACAGCAGCTGTGCCACTAACCCTGGACATTGTCCAAGGCTATTTCCATATCCTGTGAGAGAATCATCCTCTCAGTTTGTTTTTGCAGCACAAGATAGAAGAAAGATCAAGAACAAAAATATATACATATAGATATATAGTATGTAGTGCTTTTTGTCCAGAAATGACTTCTGTGTGATCAGAGAAATGACTAGGCCATGGTCTCCAACTCAGCAACCTGTCCTGAGCTAGTGATTATGATTAGTCCATTCATCACTTAAACACAAGAGGCTCTGGAATGAAACCTAGCAGCCAGGCATAACGTATGAAGTACTGATAGGGAAAGTGAAAGATGTGGCACCTATTTGAAGGAATAGGAGAAGTGTCTGAAAGAGAAATGTCACTGACTGAGTTGCGCCAAAATTCCGAAGCCAAGCAGCAAACACGTTTTTCCTTGAGAAAAGCAGAACCCCAGTTTTGCATTTTACCCAAGAAGAAACCATGGTATGAGACCAGGAAAGAACCTTAGAGGACACAGCAATGCTTTGTGGATCACCAGTACTACTTCCTGAGTACTCTCATTTTCTCATGGAAGGTTTCCATAGTTCAACTCAGTGGACGCAATCTGTGCAAGAGCTGGTGTGCTGAAGGGCAGTATGCCCAAGCTGATACAGCACCAACAAGATCCTGATGGTGGTTTCCTAAATGGGTTTCTAAATTTTACAAATAGCCAAACCCACTGGCACTAGGCTATTTTTGCCTTAAGTCACTTTTATTTTTAAATGAAACATCAAATACATAAACAACCTCGAGACTCAAGCAATGAGCCAGGTGGGTAATGTCAATATGGAACCATGTCACATCTCCCAAGAGAGATGTATCACCAGGCCTCTTCAGGGCAAGCTTCAGGGAAAAGAGCTGGGTACTCTACAGCCAAGACACTCAGGAAGGCTGTTAGTTTTTTGTGGTTGCTATCTCACTGTACACAGATGGGGGAAAACCCTAAAAAATAAAAACAACAACCATGACCAGATTCCGGCAGCTACCCTGAAAATGAGCCACAAAATGTCAACTTGATTTTGTAGTCATGCTTCAGGTGTTTGTAGTCTACTTCCTTTAGCCTTATACTTCATTTTCCCTCCTAATTATTAGACTGCAGATCTCTTGTATAATTTCACTGCTCTATTTCATTCTATAAGCAGCAGCAGAGAGTTTATTACTTTGGGAAGTAGGTATGGCTGTCTTGTGTTAGGACTTTAGACGATTTCTCTCATTCCCCACTTTAAGAGTGAAGTAAAGATACTAAAGCAGCAGCCTTGGTAGCAGGGATGCAGCACTTGTACCACCACTGCCCCATCATAGAGCATATAAGAGTGGCTGCTGAGCAATTCCATTATAGCAGTGCAAGCGGCCACTATAGGCATTCTGGAGTTGAATGGAAGATGAAATCAATTTGCCCTCTCTAGCTAGGAGCACCCAGGCATTACAGGAAAATCAGTGCGCAAAGAATGAAACACATTTACTTTATAGGAAGAAAAACATAGTCAATAACTAAAATAAAACAAACACAAGAGAATTCAAATATTCTGCCTTTACTCTGGCAGCTGAACATTACCTTGAAGACTTAGCTATGACCGGTGGGGGAATGGAGGATGAAAGGGACTTGGGCCTTAGCCTGCACTGGCTGTGGGACTGTGAGGAATTAACTCGGTCGAGGCTGTGTGCTCATTTGTGAAAATGTAGGTAAAACGCCTGCCTCAGAGGGTTTCTGTTCATATAAAAATTAAAGGAGAAAAATGAAAATATGTACATGACTAAAACTCATTCTTTTCCCAAGTAGGTTTCTGGTGTTTTAGTTCTTAGAAGCACCTCGACCTAGCTTTAGTAATATTTCCCTAGTGATAAAACATCATATGCAAACTGATTCAGCAATATATAAACAGCAGAATTCTGCTAATTCTTTTTGGCATCCAGACAGGCCAAAAAGATAGCTATTCAGATAAGAATCAATTCTAAAATGTTCCCCACAGGCTCTCTTTTCTGTGTGATTGTCAGAGGTCTCAGGATGTCCATAGCCAGAAAAGTAGTTGTCAAAACATTTTTTTCAGAAGCTTTCTCTTGTTTCCCTTTTTCTACCACAGCTGTGACACCAGCACTTTGTGTCCATCACTAATAATCCCACTTCCTCAGGACCCAACAGAACTGCTTCTTGATCCTTCTCCTTTAAAAGAAGAACAACAGTGTTAGCCCACCTCTTTTATCTGGGCCGATTAATCACCAGGCCAGCTTTTCCGGGTAACTTTTTCAAGTGTTGCATCCTCCGCCTGGAATTCTCTTCTCTATTTTTCTGCGCTGTCGACTCATCTCTTGTTATCTCCTCTAGTCTCCTCTGGACTTTCCCCACTAATAAGAAGTAATGGCTCCCTTCCCACGTGTTCCTTCAGTCCTCATGAACCTGCCTTTCAAATGTCTGTCAGCCTTGCTCTACTTTATACTTTTTTATATCCTCAAGTCCAATATGTAGTCGGCATTGAATAAATACTGAGTGAGCAAATTAATTAATATAAATGAATTTTAAAATTCTCAGCTTTTCTAATGGTCCCTTACAATGCACATATAAATATTTAAGTCTGTCTCAAGTCTTGGAATCCTCACACTCAACTGTAAGAAATACGAAGATGGTGAACTTTCGAGTTTCCAGATACATCTAATTTAATCTAGATCATAAAATTATGACTAAGGAAGTGAATATCAAGTACAATTTCAAAACATATCATTGTCATCATCTTTTGGTCCCCAAACGGTATATTTCATGAACAGTTTTATTAAGCGGCCATTTTGCAGAGGCTTTCAGGTTGCCTGCCTGGCAGACTGGACCATGCACAATTACAAGGATTCCACAGTAGTCTGCAGTCTCTTCCTGCATTTTATAAAGAGCACTTCAAAATGCTCTGAAAAAAATCTGTTATGTCCTAAAGCTACTGAGAGTGAAATGTTACAGTTGGAAGCTGCCTGAAGCTCATTTATACACTGAAGTTATTAATCCCCTTCTTATATGTTTGATATAAGCCCTAGGGCACTTGGGAGGGTGATCCAATTACCCAATTCAGAGAATTGCCCTTTCTTTCAACCAAGTTCAGAGCTCTGAATTTTTGTTCCACCAATGACTTTTTGTTTCAGTCAAACAAGGTCACGGAAGAGGCCAATATCTGCCAAGGCCAACAGGGGTTTCATTTACATGCCCACTAATGCGAGCAACATAAGAACCTCTTGAGAGCATTAAACTAGGGTGTGGGACAACAAGCCTGCTATTTATTTACCAGTTCCCAAAGCCACCCCTGCCAGTGTCTCGCTATTCAACATTTTTGGTTACCATTTTGGATTTAAGGGAACTCTCCTCTGTGCATCTGGAAGATGTGGTGGGATTTGTCAATAGGCAAGAAACCCCTGGGGGAATGTTCAGCTAAGCCTTCAAGGCTGCTTTAGTCCAGGGACACGAGGCAGATTAAGCATAGTCTGTATTTCCTTAAAGTCAAACATTTCCAAAGTTAGCTTATTTATGACCATAGGGGGTTTCTTTTGCCATCCATCATCGGTCTCAGACCTTTATTGGTTATTTTTGTTGTTGTTTCCTTTACAAAGAATACTAAATAGATTCAGTCTTGCTTTAGCTACGACTGGTACACTTTTGCCATGGCCAGAGAGAGGATGGTTTGGCCAATGTCTTATCACTGTCACAGACATAGGTTATTTGTTAAAATTGACTATGGTATGTTTGTTACTTTAGTTGAGAATAAGTATTAACAGATGGTCCAGAGAAATAAGGCAGCATGTTAATTCATTTCTCCAAAATTCCAGTACTCCCACTTCAGAATTTGTGAACAATTAAAATTATACTAAGGTTGTTAAGAGAAGAGTTAATCTAAGGAATGTTTACTAAAGTCAAGAATAACTAGTTAGCAAAAAAAGTATCTTTAATTTATCAAAAAGCCACACTAGTCTTTGAATTGTTCTGTGTTTGCAATAATCAACAGGAACACCTGGAAAACACACCTTCCCGCCTAAATATTTCACAAATATATTCAGATTATCACTAAAAAAAGGTCAGGAAATGAAAAGGTAAGTGAATAAATATATTTCTTCTAGTGGCCTAATCATAAAGCCAACAGTTTTTGAGTCTGATACATGAAAGACATAACAAAAGTTGTAAACAGTGGAAGATATGATTTATAAAAGCAAAAAAAGACAGGTTAAAATATAATTTAGACAGTCATACAGTTTATACAGCTGAATTTTTCTGATACATACTTCTCAGATGAGAGAATGAAAATGTCTTGATTGCCTTAAAAATTTTGTTTTTTAGAACATGGAGAAAGAACTTGTAGATCACACTGGTAAGTTAATAATCTGAAACTAGAAGATCTAGGTTTTAATCTCAAGCTTTGAAATTAATTCATCATGTGGTTTTGAAAAAGACTTTAATCTGCCTCATCTCAGTTTCTCCAGATGAAATATCTAGATTGTATGATACAGCATGATTCATCAAATAGGAAGCCTTTACAGATAATAATGTTTACATATGTAAGTTCTAAGGTGGGATTGCCTGCAGCAGCTTGACGACTTTAAAACACAGGACAGAGCAGTAAGACAAACAGGACAGTTCTGTGTCTTCCAGTGGTGTTATCAGGCTGTGGGTAGAGATCACTTCATGTCTTTCCTCACTGGACAGTCAAATCAGACACAGAACCTGCCTCCTCTTTATTCTACTTATAGGCCTTTTTCTTTCTGCACATACCCCTGAAGCTCTGGCATTAAAGCTGATGGTCTATTACAAGGTGGCCCACAAAGTACTTCTCCCTCAGCCTCCACTGTCACTTTGCTGTGAATCCCAGCCCTAGCCACCCAGCCCTGTGCTTTCCTCAGACCCAGGATAGGATGAGAAATGTGTAGGAGCACTACATTTCTGCCACGCTAACCTTAGCTCCCTCACCAAAGCTAAGGGCAGTCAGAAGCCAGTACCCAGACATGGGCATCTTTCTGCCCCAACACCTGCCAATTCCTGCCCTAAAACTATTGAAAGAATGCTGGGGTCCAGGGAGCTTGAGCGGGAAAAGGGTAACTGGCAGAAGGGAAAACACAATCCTGGTCTCAAAGCAGCAATAAAAATAAAATTAAACCCTCACACACACACATAAGATTCTTTATGTCTTCAATTGAAGTTGCCAGAGTACTTCACACTGGAACTACGTGCAAGAGGATTTTCTGAAAAAACAAACCACACACACAACAGACCTTACTGCTCCCTTGAAGGGGCTTATTTAAGGCAAAACAAGGCCTCCCATCATTCCTGTGAGAGATCATTGTCCCCCTTGTTGCCACAGCGCCCTGTGAGGCTGTGGGAAACAAATGACCTCAGAGGCACTGCAGTATGTGTCACTGCAAAAGAAAAGAGAGTGGAAGGGGCTGGGGGAGGGGGCTGCTGGCGAGCGGAGCCCTCTACCGCGCGGCGGCCCTCCAATGATATCCCTCCAGGCACAGCGGGAAGGAGGCTTGCAGGCCCCAGGAGTCTCCCTCCAGCCTGTAACGGGATTAGGCTCCCGCTCCCTAGAAGCAAAGCGTCTTTCTAGATGTCCTGCTGCTCGCTCTGGTCAATCTGTCCTCTAAATTGGCCCTCCCCACAAAGTGCCCGCTGACTGCTAGTGTCTCCCTCTGTTTCATGGGTGTCGAGTGGAGAGAGGGCTCCCCCGAGGCCCGCGAAGAGGAGTGGGCGCAGAGGGAGGGAGGGAGAAGAGGGTGGCCGGGGATGAGAGGGATGGCTGGGGGAGGGGACACACACACAGGGGCAATGGGAGAGCAGAGAGGATGGAGGTGCAAGGAGAGAGGGTTAGGATGAGTGGATCGGGAAAGAAGATGGCGAGGCAAAGCTGGGCTCAGCAGCAGACACTTCCTTCGCCACACACTGCCCGTACTGGAGAAGGAAGACCGTGGAGGCCTCGCTCTCATTGGGGCGTGTGTGGGCAAACAAGCCTGCAGTCCAGCCAGAAGTGGCCTTTCCACCACACAGCTTCCTCCTGTGGACATCAACACTGACCGATGTGGCCCCTTCTCCGCGATCTCTGTACAGTGGAGCTGCTGATGTGACTTCCAGCCTACACAGGAGCACACAGAAGCACAGTGGTTGAGGGTAGACTCTGAGCCTCACTAGATGGGCAACTCCACCTTCACTGCACCCACACACGCGTGCTCGCACACACACTCCCACTCCCTGCCGGGAGAAAGACTGTGTTACAGCATCGCATGTATGCGTTTTACCTTCAGAGATGATACCGGCCTGGCCCTCCTCCTTGAGCCACAGAGCTATGTTAACCACAAGGTGGCAAACACAAACGAGGAAGGAGGACAAAGAGTGGGCGCCGCCGCGGGAGAGCCCTGCACACTCGAATGAGGAGGTCCCCTTCACTCAGAGCCTGCACATCTGGAGATGAGCCTGTCTCCATACTGGGGGACATTGAGAATACACAAAAACACTGAAAATAAAACATGATCTATTAACATATATATACATACATATCCAGTTTATCTGTAAAATTCCTTTTATATATGCATATATTTTCTATGGAAATGGGTATACATCACTTTTTATTGTTTAATCACCTATGTTAATTCACCAATTATTTGTATGCACAGTACAAATTTCTGAAAATATCAGAGTTTCAAAATTTCTGTTTATCGATGGAATTTGTTTTAGCTTCTATAAAACAAGGAGACATAGTACTTTGCAGCCTTAGGGGTAAGAAAAGTGGTATGAAAAACTACCTTGTACCCAAAATCTTTCCTCATGAAAGTCTCAAGTGTGGCAATGTCGGTTTTTGCACCAAGTTTGCAATTGGGAAGTACTGCAATTTGAAAGTAGCTGGGTTCAGTGCACAAAGTCGCTGCCTATTTTCAGTCGTTTACCAGGAACATAAATGTCTCCAGGCTGCCCTCTCTCCTCCCAGTGGTGCCCAGGACTGTGTAAGAACCCCAGAGGCATTTGCCTTTCACAAACACGTTCATTAAAATGAGAGATAAGAGTGAGAAGGAGCTAAGACATTTCTTTTATGTTTCTTTTAGGCCTGGTGCTTACTCTTTTTCAGAATGGTGATGATTGTGAAAGAACATAGGCTCTAGAACCAGAAACTTGATCCCAAGCTCCCAACTTCACCTCTCTGTCCTCACCTCCTTACCTGTAAAATGGGGCTGATGACACTTACATCACCAGATTGCTATGAAAATTAGTTCATAATGAATTCATATATGAAAAACCCTTGCAACAATGGCTTGGTGCATAGTAACAAATATTAGTTGCTGTAATAATTAACATCTTTTTCTTGGCTCACTCTCATTTAGGAATTTTAGTATGCCAGTCAAGGATTAATAAAAATAATGACAAGAGCTAACATTTATATTTTTTTGAGAGCTCCCTATGTGTTAGGCACTAGAGGTCCTTTATATGTATTATATGTATTTAATTCTCACAACAATCCCATGAGGGAAGTTTGTAGGTATCTTCTTATAACCTTTAACAGACACACTGCATTAGTTGGAAACATATGCTATGGCTGATATTCAGCCACCTTAGATCTACAGAAGCAGTGACTTCTTTAGTTTAGCCTAATTTCTTTGGGGTGACTATAAAGACTTCAAGGGGCCAGGTGCAGTGGCTCATGCCTGTAATCCCAGCACTTTGGGAGGCCGACGTGGGAGGATCACTTGAGGTCAGGAGTTTGAAACCAGCCTGGCTAATGCGGTGAAATCCTGTCTCTACTAAAAATACAAAAATGAGCTGAACATGGTGGCAGGTGCCTGTAATCCCAGCTACTCGGGAGACTGAGGCAGAAGAATCTCTTGAACCTGGGACGTGGAGGTTGAAGTGAGCCGAGATCGTGCCACCGCACTCCAGCCTGGGTAACAGAGTGAGACCCTGTCTCAAAAACAAACAGACAAATAGAAGACTTCAAAGGAACAAGGACCAGGTCAAGGGAATGAGATACATGAAACAAGCACCAGGAGACCCCCCTTTCTCCTTCCTTACCCCCCATAGCTAAAACATAATGAGAGGATATGACTCAGGAAGAAAGCAGTAGACACGATGATATTGGGTGTAGAAGAAGAGAAACTAAAGCTCTAGGGAGCAAAGTTAAGTGGCCAAGTGTAAAAGCAGTGGCTCTTGAAATTCCTGAAGAGTTCCCCAGCCTCAGAAAACAATTTCAAGGCCATTCATTCACTCAGTAGGTACTTATTGAGCATCTAATCAGAGTCCTTGAAACAGGGTGGAAATGAGTAAGACCCAGATTCTAACTTTGGTCCAGCCATTTGTTAGCTCTATGACCCTGGGTGAGTTGCTTAACCTGTAAGTGCCCCCGGCTCAGAAAACAATATTCCAAACTATGGTGCTTTGGCAGGCTGAGTATTCTGAACTAAAGGATATTGGGTAGCCTCAGAAACAAAGTCTTTCTCTGACCTTCTCCTGCCCTCCTTGTCTCCCATCTCCCCTTAAGGGAATCACAGAAACCAGAATTCCTCTTCCTCAAGACAGGTCATAGAATCTAGAACCCCTCTTCCCCAAAGCAATCCATAAAACCTAGAAAGGTTATTCTCTCCCTGCTCCCTAAAACCCCTCATTTCAGAGGGGTCCTCTACCTGGAGGAAGGAATGCTATAGGGAGGCCACTGCCCACTACCTGGAGGAAGGAATGCTATAGGGAGGCCGCTGCCCACTACCTGGAGGAAGGAATGCTATAGGGAGGCCAAGAAGAATCTGAACAGACAGGCCTTGCTGTGTCTACCCCCTCAGTCTCTCACCATTAGATAAGACCCTTTTTTGTCCAATCACATTTCTATACAGCTGCCCATTCTTCCTCAAACCAAAGCATAGAAACAGATCATCTTCCCTGGGCCTTTGGGTCTATATTTCTGAAGACTCCCCTTGTCATGTCAAACTTTGATGAAATACATTTGTTATGCTTTTCTCATCAACCTGTCTTTTATTAAAGGGGTGTCAGCTGTGACCCTCATGATGAGTGAGGAAAGGTATCACATCTTTCTACCCCACATAAGTCCCAATTTCCTCATCTCTAAAAAGGACATAATATCATATATGATGTAGAGTTGTTGGGAGGATTAGAGATGAGTATGAAAAAGACCTAGTACATGGCACATGCCCAGTAAGTCATTATTGCTGCTGCTGGTAATACGAAGACTATTGCTGCCACTACTGCCACAGGCATTGTGCTAGCCACCTAGGGCTAGCACTAGGGTTGGGCCCTGCTGTCATGGATGTCAGCCAATGAAAGGAAGAATTACAGAAATAACGATGGTAAGATGTGCCTAGCCAGGAAGCTCAGTGCATTTAGGGCAGCCTTTTATGGCCAGGAGGACTTCAGCCAGGGAAGGGTGGGGAGAAGGCATTCCAGGAGAGACAGCAGCAACTGCAAAGGCACAGAAGCTGTAAAGTCACATGGTGGGCTCTGAGCTGGGAAGCAGCTCAGTCTAGGAGTATGTCTGGGGGAGAGGGAGTGAAAAGGAACAAGAGAAGGCCCGGAAGAGTGGCTGGGCCACAGAATGGAGAACGTGGTCTCCCCGCCTCTACCAGGAGTTCAGAAACAAATAAGACTAGACACAGTTTTAGGAGATTCTTCTTTTAACTGCCAAATATATCATTTTGATTATTTTAAGTGTTTGTTGTTCAAGACCCAGGGAGCCCAGCCCAGGCTGACAAGGCCGTTTCCCTGCACCCTGCAAACACTGAGAAAGGTTAAAAGCAAACAAGTGAAAAGTACCCAGACGAAAGGCAAAGTAGACAAAATTTTTTTTTCCTTTCTTTCTCCTTCTTTCAGTATTTGAAAACACTAGTCTCTAAAGTCTCTATTTCACACAAAAAGAACAGACAGTTCCAGCTTCTAAATCCTGGCAAAGAACCACCACCACTCTTTTAGAGAGAGAAAAGCACACCCCACAACACACAACTTTCAGCAACGTTTTTGCCAGCAGCATTCCAAATGATTCCTTTGAGGTAGCCAAGAGGAGCCCTCAAAAGGTGAAAGAACTCACAGCTTTGCCTGGCTTCTGAGAGAGGTAACGGCCATAGGAACTGTGGGCCCTGCTTAATGGCCGCTGATCTGGTCTGGCTGCCCAGCACCCCTGCGCTGTGAGTTCAGGCAGCAGCTGTTTGCGTTTACCACTCACTACCTCGAAGCAAGAAGAGAAGGGACTTCGCTAACCCCAGTGATTGCCCTCCTTTTCATTCTCCCTCCCCCGACCCCAGTGATTGTCATTCTCCTTTCCCCAGCCCTCTTCCAAAACAAAACCAAAAAAAAAAAAAAAAAAAAAAAAAAAAAAAAAAAAAAAATGCCCTACTTGCCTCTGAGCTAAAGGAATCCAATCACCCAGAAAGGGAGACTTTATGAGCTTTCTGGGGGCTCTGGGCGGATGGAAGGGATTAAAGCAAGGTGTGCTTTATGTCTTTTGTAGTTTACTCTCCTGTTGCCTCATGGAGTAGCCAATTCCCCACCCTCGGACAGGTCTGCTTGTTCCTCTTGGTGGGTTCTGTTTTCTTTCCTCCCCGTGGTTTTTCGTAAGGTGGTGGGAGGATGCAGTAAAACTCCATTTCAGATGCATCATAAAACTCAGAGAGGCTGGCCTATGGCAGCTCCAAACAGGTGGGGTGTGCCTCACTGTGGCAGCTGCTCCTCTGTAGGGTGGTATGAATTAGGAGAGGTTTCCAACAATTCTGTTATTCTGTGCTGGGACTGCAGCAGAGGGGCATGGCCCAGTCCCACCTTCTCTAGGATTACATGTCTCCAATAAGCATGGTGAATTTCTTCTTTTGTTAAGGATACTCAAACTCCATGATATAATCATAAAACAAGATATTCTTAAAATATTTTTCAAACAATTTTTAATAATTTATTTACCACAGGCTTTTATATCATACAATCCTATTGAAGAATAATTTACAGTTCAGATCCTGCATTCCATGGATCAACCAGACCATAACCTTCCTAGAGTTTTCAGACAGGACCTATTCTGTCTCACAATAAGAGAAATATTATACAAGTGGGCAATAAACATACAAAAAGATGCTTCATCTCTCTAGTAATCAAAGTAAAGCAAACATAAATGACAGGAAGATATCATTTCACTCAAGAGATTCACAAAGATTGAGAAAAAAAATTAGCTGCAGTGTAGGCAATAGTGTGGAGGAGCAGTAATTCACAAACACTGCTGACGGGCACGCAAACTGATATGTTCCTGACAGGTACTTTAGCGATACACACAGAAACTGAAACATGCCCCGGACCCATCGATCATCACCATCACTTCAGGAGTACAGGCATCCCTGGTTTTATTGTGTGTCACTGTATTGCGCTACGCAGATGCTATGGTTTTCTACAAATTGAATGTCTATGGCAAGTGTGTCAACAAGTCTTTCGGCACCCTTTTTCCAACAGCATGTGCTTACTTCATGTCTGTGTCACGTTTCGGTAATTCTCGCACTATTTCAAACTTTTTCATTGTAATTATATCTGTTATGGTGATCTATGATCAGTGATCTTTTATGTTACTCTTCTAATTGTTTTGGGCACCGTCAACCACACCTCTATAAGACAGCAAACTTAATAAATGTGTGTATTCTGACTTTCCACCAACAAGCCCTTCCCCATCTTTTCCTCTCCTCAGGCCTCTCTATTCCCTGAGACACAACAACATTGAAATTAGGCCAAGAACATTTAAATTAGGCCAATTAACCCTACAATGGCCTCTAAGTGTTCAAGTGAAAGGAAGAGTCATATATCTCTCACTTTAAAGCTAGAAATGATTAAGCTTAGTGAGGAAGGCATGTTGAAAATGGCTGTCTGTGCTCTAGAAATGGAACAACAAGGAATGGATGGCAGCACATCTGTTTGTAGCATGGTTTACTGAATGTTTTAAGCCTACCATTGAGACCTAGTGCTCAGAAAAAAAAAAAAAATCTCTTTCAAAATAGTGCTACTCATTGACAATGTAGCTGGTCACCGAAGAGCTCTGATGGAGATGTACAAGGTTAGTGTTGTTTTCATGCCTGCTGCAGCCCATGGATCAAGGAGTAATTTCAACTTTTATGTCTTATTATTTAAGAAATACAATTTGTAAGGCTATAGCTGCCATAGATAGTGATTCCTCTGATGGTTCTGGGCAAAGTAAGTTGAAAATCTTCTAGAAAGGATTCAGCATTCTAGATGCCATTCAGAAGATTCGTGATTCATAGGAGGTCAAAATACCATCCTTAATAGGAGTTTGGAATAAGACTTTGACCTTCATGAATGACTCTGAGGGGTTCAAGACTTCAGTGGAAGAAGTTACTGCAGATGTGCTGGAAATAGCAAGAGAATTAGAATTAGAAATGGAGCCAGAACATGTAACTGAATTGCTGCAATCTCATGACAAAACTTGATGAGGAGTTGCTTCTTATGCATGAGCAAAGACGGTGGTCTCTTGAGATGGAGTCTACTGGTGAGGATGCTATGAAGAATGGTGAAATGACAACAAAGGATTTAATATCACACAAACTTATTTGACAAAGCACTGGAAGGGTTTGAAAGGATTGACTCCAATTTTGAAAGAAGTTCTACTGTGGATAAAATGTTATCAAACGGCATGACATGCTACAGAGCAATCTTTCATACGAAAGAGTAAATCCATAAGGCAAACTTCATTATTGTCATTTTTTAAGAAACTGCTACAGCCGCCCCAACCTTCAGCAACCACCCCCTGATCAGTCAGCGGCCTTCAACACTAAGGCAAGACCCTTCACCAGCAAGACTATAACTCACTGAAGGCTCCAATGATCCCTAGCTTTTTTTTTTTTTTTTTTTAGCAATTAAGTATTTTAAATTTAGGGAACCTATATTGTTTTTAAAAGACATAATACTATTGCACATTTTTGATAGAGTATAGTGTAAACATAACTTTCATATGCATTGGGAAACCAAAAAATGTGTGTGCCTCACTTCATTGCAATATTTACTTTATTACAATGGTCTGGAACCATGTCTACAATATCCTCAAGATATGGCTATATAACCTGGGAGATAATTAGACAAATTTGGAAATCTGGACATAAAAGGATGTTTATTGCAATTTTTAAATGATAGTAAGCAATATAAAAAAACCTAAATGAATAATAATTGGAAAATGCATAAATGGATAATAGCACAGCTGTTTAATGGAATATTATATATCGTCACCATAATTAATGGTGTGATTATTTATGGACATAGAGTTGTCCACAACAAGAAAGTAGAGGATGATCTTGTTTTCTAACAATGGCTCATGGAAGTATAATATACACATTCTGAGAGTGATCTGGAGAGTTGCTCACCAAAATGTTATTTCTCTCAGCAGCAGGATTTAAATTGACTTTTCCATTTTTCCTTTGTATTTTAGTCATTTTAAAACTAGAAAACAATAATAACAATAATTCTATTTTCATTTTGGTGGGGGAAAAAAAAAACCCAAACCACTGAACCAATCTCCAACTGTGACCAGCAAGTCTCAAGAATTTTATTCAGTCCGGTTCCAGGGAGGTATTTACCAGAATGACAACCATGGCCAATTGATATTCAAAAGAGTTTATTAATATCAGGAATAGATGGGCAAGATTAAATTGGATAACCTAATAGACCCACAAACCCCAGTTCCACTTTACTTTCTGTTGTTCCCAAAATCAGAATGAAGCCAGTAACAAAATGAGGAGCTAAACTTTTAGGCAAATCTTTTGGGTTCCAGGTAACATTAAGATGAATTCTAAAATGCTCAATCTATTTGAGGATATTGGAGCTAACCTACCACTCAATAAAATTTGTATTAATGTTTTCTTTATGAAACTCAAAGAGTTAACAAACAAATATGTCTCCAAAAGTAGGCAACATAAGAAATGAGGCACGAAAAATACATCTGTACTAGTCCCACCAAAGCAAGAGTGCCATCTCTACAGTTTGGGAGCTCCCATTAGGCGGCTGCCTACATTCCTCCAGTGACAAGACGGAGTCCTTTTTACTGTGCATCACGGTCTCCTCTACAGCCAGAGAGCTTACTCATCAGAGTTCTTCCTAAAAAGCCTGAAGGTACTCAGGTAGTACTCTAATACTGGGATTATCTTCTCATTTCACAGAAAGAGAAATCGAGTCACAATGAGGCCAAGAGCCTTAAACGTGGCATTTCAGACCTCAGAGGTTGAAATGGGGCTCCCGTGTCAAAATTCTGTCCTGAGTCCACTACTTTTTCTTTTTGTTACTTGAATCATGAGCAAGCTGAGAGGCTAGCCCAGGGCTTCCCAAGGGTTACCTTCCCCACCTAAATGTATAAACTCTTTGGATTCTTAATAATAAAAATCATAACAATAATAATACAAATCTTTTGTAGAGACAGGATCTTGCTTTGTTGCCCAGGTTGGTCTTGGACTCCCAGGCTCAAGTGATTCTCCCAACTTGGTCTCCTAAAAGTGCTGGGATTACAGGTGTGAGCCATCACACCTGGCCAACTCTTTTGATGTTTAAGCTTGTAAGCACGCAGAAGTGACAAATTTCGTTTTACTAATTTAAAACATTATTGTGGCTGGGCACAGTGGCTCACGCCTGCAATCCCAACACTTTGGGAGGCCAACGTGGGCGGATCACAAGGTCAAGGGATCGAGACCATCTTGGCTGATACCAAGATTTTTAGTAGATACCCCATCTCTACTAAAAATAAAAATTAGCTGGGTGTGGTGGTGTGCGCCTATAGTCCCAGCTACTCTGGAGGCTGAGGCAGGAGAATCGCTTGAACCTCGGAGGCGAAGGTTGCAGTGAGCCGAAATCACACCACTGCACTCCAGACTGGCAACAGAGCGAGACTCCATCTCAAAAAAAAAACAAACAAACAAACAAAAAAAACAAAAAACTCCAAAAAACAAAAAAAAATTATTGGAAGACACAAAAGTTCTTACAATAGACATACCACTTATATGGCACCACAAAAAGCAGTGACCACATGACTATAGCTCCTTTTTCTAATGTTCTTTACTACTTTACAAGTAATCTCTTTGTTGAGAAAACATTGCTGCTATCGTCAACAGTTCTAAAATGTCTTTGTTTCATGGAAGTGGTGATGAGAAAGGATCATGTTTGCTTGCCTAACATCACAGGTGGAACGTGTACATGTAATTTAGGCACAACCCCTAGAGACCCACGGGCTTGAGGGTACCCCACACAGTTCCACCACGTGGATGGCCTGAATTGCTCAGACACTTCTAATAGAAGCATAGTTATGTGGAGGGGAAGGTCTTACTGAGCCCTTCACCCAAAGTGGCAACTTTTTAGAAAATTTCTAAATGAAAGATTGACACTTCTGTGCTCCTTTCCCCCTGCTGCGACAGCCAGACAGTAATTGCTCAGGCCCCAACCCCAACACTGCACTCTATGCTGTTATGACTCAGATGCACCTCTGCCTCCACGTTTTTATCCTCTCTGCTGTGGACCCTACAGTGCCTGCAAATGCACCTTCCTCAGCCCCAATCTTTCATCTCATCTTGCCAAAGTGCCAGTCTGAGTCTTCCATGGTAGATCTGGTTACTGAGAAAGAGACAGGAGAAAAGATAGACATATCTCCGTGGCAATATTCTATCCCCAATATTCCAGCACTTCACACAAGTCCTTCCCTCTGTACCCCATCCCTACACATACACACATAGAGGCCCAGCCCGGCTGTTGGGACAAAACACCAAAGAAATCCCTCTGTGGTTCATATCCTCTCGCTAAAATGCAGATTGAGATTATTGCAGTCTTTTGTAAATCCACTATTACCACCAATGCATTACTTTATTTTTCTTGATGGGGTTAAGTAGCATGACCATAACTCAGTGTCTAAACTTTTTAAAGGTGGTACTATTGGCAGTTGCGCCAAGATGTCAGTTGCAAACCAGGACTGTCCTCAGAAACTGGGATATGTGTTCCTCCTGGGCATAAGGATTTCAACACAAAATAAGGAAAGGCTAGGGAAGAGGCCCAGAGGGGGCTGTTTTCCTTTCAACTTGCTTTCTGACATTGCTAATAATAAAAATCCTTAGAAACTTCCAATGAGCTGTGTGCTTGCTTCAGGACTGAAACACTGAGGAAAAGTTTTATGACTATACTCTGTAGGCTAAACATGGGAGGAAAAATAGTACCAGCCTCACTTTCCCCATCAAAACCCTTCCCCTGACCATACCAGAGCCCTACCTGCTGAAGGTAAAAGCAAAGGACACAGGCAGGCCAATTCTTGGGGTCCTCAGAAAAGATAAGAAGGGAATCAATGTATGAATTCAAGCATAGACCTAGAAGAACCTCAGGGAATCTATACTGGTAAGTGTCCCAGAAACCCCTGGAGCTCCCTCTCTGAAGCCATGAAGCCCTGGCCAGTGACAAGGTGGAAAGTCCTGTCTCTCAGTGCCTGGCAAGTGGGATGGGAGGAGTCTGGGGAAGAGTCCAGGCCTATGCCCAGGCATCCGTGAGGAAATAGGTTCTAACACCTCAAGGTCCTATTGAACATAATGTCTCACAGAAAGGACCTTGGTTAATTAGGGTCTATGGTGGCATCTCCCTAGGAAAGTAGGAGCTTCTTTTGGGAAGAGAGTTCTACAATCCAAACAACCACCTTTTACGTGAACTCTTAAAGTCCACCTATTGGTAAAGTGGAAGAGTTAGGAGACATGTTTCTCTGTGTGCAAGGGGGTGGTCTGGTCACTTTCTAGGTTCCTGCTGGCTTTCAGAATGTGGCCATAGGAGGCATCAGAGCGGGCCAGAGGAAAATCACTTTGTCCAGTCTCACAACTGATAAGTAATAGTTACAGAAATACAGCACCACAAAGTTGTTTAAGCCCTCTTGTTACTCTGTGCTCTTTCCTCACCCAATACCATCCATTCATTAATTCTATCATTCATTCAACTAATATTTAACTATCCACTTTTATGGCTCAATTATCACCTATAAGGGGATGACTCAATTGTTTATCTCCAGCCCAGACCTCTTCACTGAGCTCCAGTACACCTATATCTTTCTGGTATGTCTTCTTGGTGTCTCAAAGGTGCATCAAACTCAGTGTCTCCAAGGCCAAGCTCATTATCAGCTCTTAAACATATTCCCTTCTTTTCATTCCCATCCTCATTACTCCAGTGCAAAGAAACCAGAATATCCCCCATGGACAATTGCATCCGCCTCCTGGCAGGGGTCCCTCTTCACCCATCTAATTCATTCTCTACACTGCAGCTAGTGGGATCTTTCCAACTAGCAAATCTCATTACCTTATGCCCTCTTTTGCTAGAAACAGGTCAATAGCTTTTCTTTGCTTTTAGAATAAAGACCAAAAACCCCACTGTGTTCTGCTCCCTGACTGGTCAATCCCGCGTATTCCCTCACTCTTGCAGCCTCTTGCACATGCTGTGTCCACACTGACTCCTCTCCATGGAGCGCTCTCCTCTAATCAATGCCTCCTCTCTCTTCAGGTTGCAGGGCATCTCTTCAGTAAAGGCTTGTAAAGTATGTTCCACTCTCCTGTAATGTGCCCTCTTAGTCAAGGTACCCCTTTCCTTTGAGGTAAGGGTCAGGGCTGTAATTTGTTATTTTCTTTGGGCTTCTTTGATTCATGGCTGTTCCTCCTCTAGAATGTAAGCTTTGTGTGGGCAGGAGCCGTGTCTGTTTGGTTTACCATAAGCATTCATCAAATAATTATTGAATAAAGAATAAAGGGAAAAAAGAAAAGAGAGAGGAATCATTCCCATTCTCCCTCAACACTTTTGGTCTTTTCTACTTTTGGTAGAAGTAGTACTTTTCTACTTCTGGTCTTTAGTTCATGCTGTTCCCTTAGTCTAGCAGGTTCTTCTCTCTCCCACCAGTTAAAACCCTATTTCTTACTCAAAATGCCACTGTCCTATGTCTGCCCTTCATTTCTAGCATTCTTTGAGTCTGGTCTGGATTAGGGTGCTTTATGTGTACAGTCACCTTTTGGGCAGGGTCCAGGTCTTATTTGTCTCTGTATCCTACCACCACCACTGTCCCCAACCTCAGGGCTTAGGGCAGTACCTTCTACACGTTTATTGAAAATAAGTGAATTCACTGGAGCTACTGACAATAAGTCCAGAGCCATGAAGAAAGCATTCCTTTCCCAGTTAGGTGATGCCATGTTAGATAGTCACACTATTGCCTGGTGCCATCCTATCTGTGATTTTACTGAAGTTGTACTGGTAGTTCTGCTAGACTGGTTCACCAAAGAAGTCAAACAGATGTAATTTCTACCTACCGGTATCCCACTATCTAAAATAGAGAATGATATTAAGCCCAACTGAAGGCAAATGTGTTCAGTGGGTTTGATGAATAGAGGTAGAGGGAGTTAGATTTCCTGGGGCAACTACCATCTCCCCTTCACTAAATCAGGGAAACTGTCTACCTTCACTTAATTCTATTTACTTAACACTAGCCTAAAGAAAACTTGTTTTCATTTATCCATCTGTCTCATTTTCAAATAAAATTTCTAAATGCAGACCACACACAATATTTCAGTGGACCTAACAGTGATTTATGCTAAGACCGGGGGAAGGGAGGCACTCTGAAGAAAGATGCTTCACCAGCAATTTTCTGACTGTCAACCTTTGCTCACTCTGCTATGGTAACATGCAGATGCAGTTTAGTGTCTCAATTACTTCTGGATTTGGTCCATTTGAGAGTCATATCATTGCTGCTATACCAAGCAAGCATGAAAGTCAAAACTGTGATTCCTGACAACCATGCTGATAGAATATAAATTAAAAGGCCCTTGCTTGCTTAGCCATCATTCTGAAAACATCAGAATGCAATTTGTTGGACAGATTCTATAATCTGCAGATGAAGGCAGTTATAGGGCTCAAGTTTATCCAGCGTTAACAAGCCCTAATAGTCTAGTTCAGCTCAGACATAACAAACGGAAATGGCTTTAAATTATCCTTCCCTAGAGACATGATTTCATAAGAGAACAAACTCTATATGCGCACAGAGAGATTTCCAATGTAAACATGTGGTGGAAGCTAAAAGCTGCAGCCGAGTTTCAAGCCTGGATATGCCAATGGCAGGGTATTTGATTTCAAAGACACCGATTTCCTCCCAGTGCGATAGCGTGTATGCTTTTTTTGCTGACTACACTTTGAACTGCAGAATACACACAAGTTTGCATCTATGTGTAATTTTATAGTTTTCTTTCTAGCTAGGATATTAATAGATTTTACTTAGCCTTTACATGCATAAGCTGACTGGGATATAGATGCTTAAGGGATAAGGTTCCTCACAGAAAACACGAGGCTCCCTCATCACCTGGGCTGTCTGAAATGTAGACTAGCCTTTAAGGCTTTGGAAAACACAGGGTGAGCAACCTGGCTCCTCCATGTTCAAGCAGGATATCAACCAAGCTCCCCATGAATATAAAAAAGTAGGAAGCCAGGCATGGTGGCTCATGCCTGCAATCCCAGCACTTTGGGAGGCCGGGATGGGTAGATCACTTGAGGTCTGGAGTTCAAGACCAGCCTGGCCAACATGATGAAATCCCATCTCTACTAAAAATATAGAAATTAGCCGGGCGTGGGGCACACACCTGTAATCCCAGCTTCTAGGGAGGCTGAGGCAGGAGAATTGCTTGAACCCAGGAAGGGGAGGTTGCAGCGAGCTGAGATGGTGTCACTGCACTCCAGCCTGGGTGACACAGTAAGACTCCATCCAAAATAAAATAAAATAAAATAAAAAAATAAAATAAAAAAGTAGGGAAAGGAGAATTCCTTTGCCCTGTAAGGAGAACAGAACATCCTAGTTTATTCCTTTTAGGCGAATCAGGTCTAAAAAGCCTAAGATCAAGATTTAAGACAATCAACCAATGTCCATTTGGCCTATATGTCAAATAAGGTCTGTCTCTTGTTTTTATATGGCCCATGAGCTCAGAATAGTTTTTACAGTTTTAAATAGCTGAAAAAAGACAAAAAAAAATTTTTTGTGACATGTAGAAATTATATAAATTTCAAACTTCAGTGTTCATAAACAAAGTGTTATTGAACACAGCCATGTTCATTTGTCCATGTATTGTCTATGGCGACTTCATACTACAGTGGCAGAGCTGTTTAGCTGCAACACAGATCATAGGACCTGCAAAACCTAAAACAAATAAAGGCCTAAAATATTCTGGCCCTTTACAGAAAAGGTTTGTTTATCCCAGATCTAAACTATGAGACAAAGTCAATATCACTCAGGCTGGAGTACAGTGACGCAATCTCGGCTCACTGCAAGCTCTGCTTCCCGGGTTCACGCCATTCTCCTGCCTCAGCCTCCCAAGTAGCTGGGACTACAGGCACCTGCCACCATGCCCGGCTAATTTTCTGTATTTTTAGTAGAGACGGGGTTTCACCATGTTAGCCAGGATGGTCTCGATCTCCTGACCTCCTGATCCACCCACCTTGACCTCCCAAAGTGCTGGGATTACAGGCGTGAGCCACCGTGCCCTGTGAGACAAAGTCAGTGTTAATCTTCAATTGCTGCTTGTGTTTTTAAACAAACATATGCATTATGCCTATGAGCTCCCAAGTGAGTTAAATATCCTTTGCATTTATACCAGAATCCGTTTAGCCAAAGTTAAATGCCTTTGTACAATTTTATTTCAAACCATCAAGTCTTGCATAAACCATTTTGACCTGAGAGCACAAGGAAATCAAAAGTAAGAACTCTTAATTTTTATTTAAAATTTCCTGAATTTGAAAATATTGTATGACTCCAGCCCAGAGGGCACCAACCTGCAATATCTGATTTCAACCATGAATATACCATAGATTCTTCACTTTTCAGTCATTACAAACTGTTCTTGCTACCATGGCAGGCCTAAGAAAATTGTTTGTGCTTTGCAAAGTATTTTAAATTTTTACATAATTTTTAAAAACAGTCTACATTTATCATCAAACCTTGTCACAGAAGACATATTAGTTTCACTGACATTAAAGCTTTGAACTGGTAAACTCTTTGAGGGAATGTCCTTTGCACTTCATTTTTCTCATGCCCTACCAGAGCATGGTCCATGCAATGGTCACTTGGTACCATTGGGTGCCAAGATAGGTACTTGCTGACCTTACCAGCACTTTTCATTTCTTGATTTCTCTCTTGCCCTGTTGATGCTCAGGGCCCACATGGAATATGCAGCAAATTCATTATTTCATCCCTGCCCTGGGGTAGTGTATATTTAAACTGCTCTAAAAAGATAGACTCTCTAACACTTTAAAGCCCTCTCTCAAACCACACAGACATATTCTGCCTTGGATTCCCAAGCAATCTTACTGTGTGTGGGTGTTTTAATAAAGATCAAAAGTGACCAGCAGCCCTCTGCACTCTAAGAGGAACAAAGACTGCTAGTATTAGTAGCTGAAACTGCTGATGCTGTTCATGGGCCTGCTTCTTTACTTATTATTATTATTATTATTTTGAGACAGGGTCTCACTCCGTCATCCAGGCTGGAGTGCAGTGACACAATCATGGCTTACTACAGCCTTGACCTCCCAGGCTCAAGCAATCCCCCCGCTTCAGCCAATTTGGGAGGCACACGCCACCATACCTGGCTAATATATATGGTTTTTCATAGAGACTGGGTCCTGTGACATCGCTCAAGTTAGTCTCAAACTCCTGGGCTTAAGTGATCCTTCTGCCTTGGCTTCCCAATATGTTGGGATTATAAGCATGAGCTATCATACCCAGCCGTCTACTTTTTTTTTTTTTTTTTTTTTTTTTGAGACGGAATCTCACTCTGTCGCCCAGGCTGGAGTGCAGTGGTGCAATCTCGGCTCACTGCAATGTCCGCCTCCTGGGTTCAAGCGATTCTCCTGCCTTAGCCTCCCAAGTAGCTGGGACTACAGGCGCATACCACCATGCCCGGCTAGCAGCCGCCTACTTCTTAAAGTCAAATCTTTGCAGTACAGGGGACCCCCAATCATTTTGTGGGTGCTAAATCTATTTCCCCAAACTGACAGGAAGTAAAGGAATGCAGCTAACAAAGACTCTGAAACTGTTACTCTTTCATGCATAGATAAATACGCATTTAGTCAATAAACATTTATGAAATACTGCTAACGTGTCAGGAATGATGCTAGATATTAGAGACAGCAGAAGGAGCATGACTTGGACTTTGTCCCTAAGATCTTTCAGTCTAGTGAAAGTAAACAGTGTTGCAAACAATTCATAAAAAAAAAATGTGTTGAGGATTACAGACATGGAAGGGAAGAAGAGGAAGAAGATGCTTCATTCTTCCTAAGGGTGAACTGCGGAAAAGTCTTCAGAAAGTTGGTGGCACTTCGATTGAGTTTTAAAAGCTGAGCCAGCCTTGGGGGGTAGAGGGAAGGCAAGAGGTGAAGGGATAAATTATAGGCAGAGGAACAGCAAAAGGGACCCAAAAATGTGAACTATCCTAGACCGTAAGAAGGACTCTGAGAAATTCACAATGGTTCTAGTGTATGTGTTTAGCGGGAGGAGGGGTGATGGAGAAATTAGGCCAAAAGAGAAACCATTCAGAGATATACGGCTGGAGAACTGAGCAGCTGCCAGACCTTGAGGTCCCTGTGTGTATGCTAAGGAGTCTGGAATAAATCCCAGAGACAGTGAAAAAGACACTGAGGGATTTCAAGTACAAGAGTAACACAATCACATTGTTCTGCTAGAAAGAACACTTTGGACATGGTACAGAAGAGGGACTGAACGGCTACAGAGTGGGACTGCTGGACTAGTCGAGGCAGCAGAAACCCAAGGTGTGAATTTAGACCCTGGATGTAGGGCTGAAGATGAAATCGAGGAAGAAATCTTGATGATTGACTGGTTGTTTGGGGGAAGGGGCAACAGAACAGAGAGGAAGTTGATTCCCAGGTTGTTGTTTGGTGGCTGGGTAACTAGTGGAGCTATTCACCATGCAAAGAAATAGAAGAGGAGGAATAGGATCTTTTTTGCTTAAAAACAACAGTAACAGAAAGAAATCAGTGCCTTCCTGATTATATTCCAGGCTAGAAAATCATATCTAATGAAGTTGTGCTTCAGGCCGTCTTAGAAAATTATTTCTCTGTCCTTGTGGTTTTGAATGTCATGGGTTAGATTTTCATGTCAAAGATGAAGCCACTTTAAATTTGTTTTGGAAAAAGATGGGATATAAATACGTAATATAAAAAACATCAAGATATTTATATTTTAATCTATTCTCTGCATGTATCCAAAAACAAATACAGGATCTTTCTGAAATTCTTCTGCGAGGTTTGAGGGGACTATTAAATTATATACCTTTTCCACAACTGAATTCTGAACCCATTTGTGTTAGTCTGTTCTTGCATCACTATAAAGAAATAACTGCCCAGGTGCAGTGGCTCATGCCTCACACACTTTTGGAGGCCAAGGTAGGTGAATCACTTGAGGTCAGGAGTTCGAGACCAGCCTGGCCAACATGGTGAAACCCCAACTCCACTAAAATACAAAAATTAGCTGGGCATGCTGGCACACTCCTGTAATCCCAGCTCCTTGGATGGCTGAAGCATGAGAGTCACTCTTGAACCCGGGAGGCAGAGGTTGCAGTGAACCGAGAGCATACCACTGCACTCCAACCTGGGCAACTCTGTCTCAAAAGAAAAAAAAAAAAAAGAAAAGAAAAAAGAAAAAAAGGAACACCAGAGGCTGAGTAATTTATAAAGAAAAGAGGCTTCATTGGCTCACAGTTCTGTAGGCTCTACAGAAATCATGGTGCTGGCATCTGCTCAGCTTCTGGTAAGGCCTCAGGAAGCTTATAGTCATGGTGGGAGGCGAAGGGAAGCTAGCATGTCACAAGTTGAGAGTGGGAACAAGAGTTGGGGGAGGTGCCACATTCTTTAAATAACCACATTTCATGTTGGAGAGCAAGAACTGACTCATCACCAAAGGGATGGTACTAAGTCATTCATGAAGGATCTGCCCCCATCATCAGAACACCTCCCACCAGGCCCCCTCCAACACTGGGGATTTTAACATCAGATATGGAGGGGACAAACATCTAAACTATATCATTATGCCTCTAGCTCCCCAAATCTCATGTCCTTTACACATTGCAAAATACAATCATCCTTTCTCAATAGTTCTCCAAAGTCTTAATTTGTTCCAATACCAACTCAATCAAAATTCCCAAGTCTAAAGTCCAAAGTTTCATCTTGAGATGAATTCCTTTCACCTATGAGCCTGTAATATCAAAAACAAGTTATTTACTTCTGAGATACAATGGTAATATGGGCATTGGGTAAATATTCCCATTCCAAAGGGAAAAACTGGCCAAAAGAAAGGGGCTACAGTTCCCATGCAGGTCTGAAACCCAGCAGGGCAGTCATTAAATCTTTTTTTTTTTTTTTTTTTTTTTTTAGACAGAGTCTTGCACTGTTGCCCAGGCTGGAGTGCAGTGGTGCGATCTCGGCTCACTGCAAGCTCCGCCTCCTGGGTTCATGCCATTCTCCTGCCTCAGCCTCCCAAGTAGCTGGGATTACAGGTGCCTGCCACCACGCCCAGCTAATTTTTTGTACTTTATAGTAGAGACAGGGTTTCACTGTGTTAGCCACGATGCTCTTGATCTCCTGACCTCGTGATCCAGCCACCTCAGCTTCCCAAAGTGCTGGGATTACAGGCATGAGCCTGTAATTAAATCTTAAAGTTCCAAAATAATCTTCTTTGACTCTATGTCCCACATCCAGGTCACACTGGTGCATGTCCCTGTGGCTTTGCAGGATGCAGCCCCCATGACTGCTCTCATGGGTTGGAGTTGAGTGGCTGCAGCTTTTCCAAGCTCAGGATATGAGCTGCCCATGGCTCTACCATTCTGGGATGTGGAGGGTGGTGGCCCTTTTCCCATCACTCCACAAGGCAGTGCCCTGGTGAGGACTCTATGTGGGGGGCTCCAACTGCACATTTCCTGTACACACTGCTCTAGTAGAGGTTCTCTGTAAGGGTTCCACCTCTGCAGCCTGGGCACCCAGGATTTCCAATACATCCTCTGAAATCTGGGGGGAAACTGCGAAGTTTCCTTCACTTTTGCACTCTATGCACCTGCAGGCTTAATACCACATGGAAGCCACTAAAGCTTACAGCTTGTGCCCTCCAGAGTCAGCAGCCCAAGCTGTACCTGGGGCCCTTTGAGCTGGAGTTGGAGCTGGAGCTGCAGCTGGAGCCGGAGCTGAAGCAGCCCAGATGCAGAGAGCAGTGTCTCAAGTCTGAGCAGGGCAACAGCCCGTGCCTAGTCCCTGAAACCATTAGTTCCTTATAGTGCTCTGGGTCTGATAGCAGAGTCTGTCTCCAAGATCTGTGATATGCCTTTTCCCCATTGTCTTGGAAATTAGCACTTGGCTCCCTTTTAGTCATGCTAATCTTTCTAAGCAAGTGGTTGTTCCACAGCCTGCTTGCATTCCTCTCCTAAAAATGCTTTTTCTTTCTCTGCCATATAGCCAGGCTGCAAATTATCCAAAATTTCATACTCTGCTTCCCTTTTAAATGTAAGTTCCAACTTTAAATCATTTCTTTGCTCATATATCTGACTGTAGGCTGTCAAAAGAGATGGGGGAAAATGACACAACATTATTCTGGGCAATGATTTTTTAGACGTGACCCTAAAAGTTCATGCAACAAAAGCAAAAATAGAAAAAATGTGGAATGTATCAAAATAAAAAGCCCCTGTACTGCAAGGAAAACAACTGCATGAAATGACAACCTTTGGATTGGGAATATTTTCAAGGCATACATCTGATTAGGGTTTAATACCCAAAATATATAAGGAGCTCAAATCATGTGGTGAGTATAGTGAATAATTTTGTACTGTACATTTGAAAATTGTTAAGAGAGTAAATTTCAAATGTGTTTACCACAAAATTCGTAAGTGTTTGAGGTGATGGATATCTTAGTTTGATTTAATCATTCCACATTGTATTCATTAATTATAACATTACATTGTGCCCATAAATACATGCAACTGTATTTGTCAATTTTAAATTAAAAAATAAGTAAATAAAAAGGCAGCAGAAATGGAGACCAAGGGTTACATATACTTTAAAGATAAGGAGCAGGTAACTCCAGGATTTGTTACCTGAGTGGATTTGGGGCCAACATCCAGAGAACAACAAAGACAGAAAACTCTGAGGACTCATTGGTATTCACCTAAAACTGAAAATTTCAAAAAAGTCTACAAATATAATTAGGTCAAACGTGGACATGTATGAATTTATAAGATGTGGAGGCCACCAATACCAACAGTTACCAAATGATCTGCTCCCCTAAGTGCTAAGTGTCCTTCCACATGGTGACAAGGATAAACCTTTCTGTGCCTTTCTTTTTTTTTTTTTTTTTTTTTTTTTTGTTGAGACCGGAGTCTGGCTCTGTCACCAGGCTGCAGTGCGGTGGCCGGTATCTCAGCTTCACTGCAAGCTCCGCCTCCCAGGTTCACGCCATTCTCCTGGCCTCCGCCTCCCAAGTAGCTGGGACTACAGGCGGCCCGCCTCGTCGCCCGGGCTAGTTTTTTGTATTCTTTTAGTAGAGACGGGGTTTCACCGTATTAGCCAGGATGGTCTCGATCTCCTGACCTTGGTGATTTCGCCCGTACTCGGGCCCCAAGTGCTGGGATTACAGGCTTGAGCCACCGCGCACCGGCTCTTCTGCTGCCTTTCTACTTGCTTTCACTTGATGGGCTTCACTCTATGGTAAGGAAATTTTTGCTCATCAACTCCAAGCTAAACTCTTTTATTAGAAAGAAAGAGAGAGGGAGGGGGGGAAGTGAGGGGGAGAGGGGGAGAAGAGGAGAGAGAGAGAGAGAGAAGAGAGAGAGAGATAGAGAGAGAGAGAGAGAGAGAGAGGAGGCATGAGGTACATAGCAACAGTGACAACAGTGAGCTGCCCCAAAACTGGGTTAGGCAGTGCCCCCGTCCCGTGCCTCTATGGCTGGTGGAGGACAATATCTGAATGTGAGAAGTGCTTCCTTATCTCAGACTCAACAGTTAGATAAGCCATTCCACTTTCTCTAAGGAGGAGCAATGAAGAAGCAGAAAGGCCAAGAGTGGCTGAGGGAAAACCCTTCCTCCTAGAGAACAAAGACTTTCCCCCTAAAGCCCTTGACTAGTAGATTTTTTTTTCTTTCCTAATATAAGCAGTAGATAGGATAGAATTTAATTCCACTCAGTAAGTATCAAGTGGCTTCTGTGTTCCAGGGACTGGACTAGGCACTGGAAATAAAGAGATAAAAGTCAAAGTTCTATCTTCAAGTGTTCACATCCTATTTCTGTCAGATAGGCCTCTAGAAGGAAGATAAACACATTGTAGAGTCAAGGGGTAAGCAAATTATATGGGGAGCAAACAGGTACTAATTATTTGTAACCTAGGGAATTAGAGTGAATATGAAAAAAGCATCTAGATTTTTTTTTCTTACACTATACACAGTATTTCGAGCCATCATTTCCTTTTCCTTGGTGAAAGATTTTTGTTTGCCACAGGATGTGAAAGTGCACTATATGCAGCTGTGTGATACATGGGGGGACATATATTCTTTCCACCCCTTTTTAATAACTGAAACCTTTCTTTCCTTTGGAGAACTGCTCCAGCCCTACCTCTGGGGCTCTGTCTTCCTGTCACTGGGGTAGACAAATGATCTAATGGGCCAATAGGACTCCTTTTGAGGGTACTGACAAAGTTGAAAAGAAAAAGGACCTTATACCTTATGAGATCCTAAGTGAAAAGGACCAAAAACTGCTGCTTTGCTGCCTCCCATATGGCAAAACCTGCTGCGAATGAAACCAACAGGAGGAAAGCAGAGCAGAGAGATGGAATTACAGCAGTGGTGACATTGTTGGAAACCCATTAGATCTACTCCTTAGCCTTCGCAATTACATTAGCCAATAAATTCCACTGGATCTGTCACCTGTATTTATCATAAACTTAGAAATCACTTTATTAATAAAACATTACTTATAAATTGCTTCTACCATGCCTCTGACCTAAGAAAATAAGGCTCAGACTTCCACAAAACTTTATGAAAACACTGACCAGTTTAATGCTGTAATAGATGCTCTAGGAATTGCCAGTGATTCCATGAATGACACAGTGTCATTTAATGATGAAGCTACTCTGATACAGTATCAGATCAACTATCATTTTAGTGTTAATTTTTCCTATAATATACTTGCATATAATTCAACCCTTCATATTTCTATGATGTATTTTATTCATCATGCATGTTTTGAATTATACCTTACTGAAATACAGTTATCTTGATTCTTGTCCTTTAAAGAGATTACATTCATTTTCAGTTCTAATGTAGTCATTAACATTGTGCTTTGCCTTAACATTCTCTCTGCCCAGCTCATCTCAGTGGCATCTTCAAGGTAAAATCACCTTTAATATGTGAAAATTCTTGCTTCTCACCTTCCCTGAAGGGGAAAGTATCAGGAAAATTATAATTTTAAATTGTAATGAACTCTATTTCCCTGCTTCTTAACCTAAAAGGATGAAATGGGACAAGTGAAAACATGTAGAGATCTCTGAGTGCCTAAGGCAGACTGTTCCCCATTGCTTTCATATTTTACTTCCCTAACCAGATTTCAATCTCTTAGAGAGCCAAGCATTATGGATGTCTTGGGATATCCCAAATATGCAAGATGGTATAGGAGCCTAGGGAAAACCTCCTCTTCACCCTCTGAGTATTTACTGAAAATCAACCGACAAAAGGCAGGTTAATAGGAGAAAAGGCATACAAAAATAATAATATGCATGCATGTGCACAGTAGTCATAAAAAATGAGAAAAACTCAAAGAAAGGGTCAGATAGTTGAAGTTTTCATCTTGAGGTTACAGAAGGAATAGGGGTTTGGAGTCTGGCAAGACCAGTTATGGGTAGAAGAGAAGAAAAGCATGGCTAGCAAAGGCAGTCTTGTAATGCAGATGAAACCTCACAGGTAGTAGCCCTCCAAAGGAGTATGTTTCTGTTAGATCCCCAGAGGTGTCAAACTCTCAGTCTCTCTCCCAGGAGCCCATTTGTCCTAGATCCAGACAAGTCACAGCACAGAAAGGCTGGCTGTTTATTTCAGCAATGTAGATTTTCTCTACAGATGTAAATCTCCTCCACAAAAGGCAGATTTACAGGGCTATGCCTGTCTGCAGGCTCTCTGAATAGCCATCTCAAATATGTCAAAGAAGTATATTTGAGGGCAAAATATTTTGGTTTCCTTTAATGGTAAAAAAGGAAGGAGGAAAAATTTATTTACTTTCCTTGGTAACTCATTGTATTGGTCCAAAGACACCTTAAAGTTATTTCTGATGAATATTTCTAAGTAAACACTAGTAGTAAAATACTATTGAATACTAACCATGTGCCAGGCACTATGTTACATTCCTCCTAAAAACATTTCTTCTTTTTTTAACCCTTGTGTAGACAAAGAAAAAGTAGCAGCCTTCTCTCTAAAAGATCATTATATGGTCACATCTCAGCATTGCCTATGATTAAACTACCTCAGTTTCTTTAAACATTCTTTATTGTGATGATTACAATTATATACATTGTAGAAAATGACTATGCTATATTAGATTGCTATCTTATTGTACTACTTTTCAACTTTTACTACTTAGGAGAGGCAGATTTCCCAAGCCTCTAATTTTCTCAACATTTAGACTGATTCATATTTATAAGAGGAAGAACTAAGCATAGAGAGAGAACAGTACATTCAATGTTCATCTTAGTGGCATCTGTAAGGTTAAATCACCCCTGATATATGAGACCAAGAAAGTGGTGAATCCCCTGTTTGAGAAAAGGCCTAAGAATTTTGGCACTGGACAGGACATCCAGCCCCAAAGAGCCCTTGCCCGCTTTGTGAAATGGTCCCACTCTATCAGGTTGCAGCGGCAGAGAGCCATCCTCTATAAGCAGCTGAAAGTGCCTCCTGCCATTAACCAGTTCACCCAGGCCCTGGACCACCAAACAGCTACTCAGCTGCTTAAGCTGGCCCACAAGTACAGGCCAGAGACAAAGCAAGAGAAGAAGCAGAGACTGTTGGCCCGGGCCAAGAAGAAAGCTGCTGGCAAAGGGGACGTCCCCACTAAGAGACCACTTGTCCTTCGAGCAGGAGTTAACACCATCACCACCTTGGTGGAGAACAAGAAAGCTCAGCTGGTGGTGACTGCACATGACGTGGATCCCATGGAGCTCCTTGTCTTCTGCCTAGCTGCCCAGTGTTGTAAAATGGGGGTCCCTTACTGCATGATCAAGGGGAAGGCAAGACTGGGACATCTAGTCTGCAGGAAGACCTGTACCACTGTTGCCTTCACACAGGTTAACTCAGAAGACAAAGGAGCTTCAGCTAAGCTGGTGGAAGCTATCAGGACCAATTACAACGACAGATACGATGAGATCCGCTGTCACTGGGGAGGCAATGTCCTGGGTCTCAAGTCTGTGGCTCACATTACCAAGCTCAAAAAGGCAATGGTTAAAGAACTTGCCACTGAACTGGGTTAAATGTACACTCTTGAGTTTTCTGTACAAAAAAGAATTAAAATAATATAAAATTTTCTTCAAGAAAGAAAAAAGAAAAATATGGCAAGCATGAAGATACACTTTGAGATAGCTACATAGCCTCTGATTTTTGTNAGCCCTGTTTAAGTCATGTTATCTGGTTGGGTTAAGGGCAGACATATCACCTGTGCCAGACTGATCAGATCCTCTGTCAGGAATTTAGACTCATTGATGCTAGTCTACCTGGTCTGGCAAGTCAAACTAAGGACGTACAAACGTGGGTACTGAGGATGCATGTTTGGCCATGTGCTCACCAAGCCGCGAAAGTGGCTAGCTGAGAAAGAGAAAAGAAAGAAAGCAGATGTACAGAGAGAAGCAGAGATCTGAATCCACAAGCCCCTGAAGGGAACCAGGCAGACAGAGAGCTACACCTGGGCAATAGGGACTAGTTGCCTGGGTCCTTGTAAATGCTCCTGTTCCAGGCTCTGGTCTCTTATGAAGTCCAGCTGTATTTCATGCTGTGGGTTCTGTGAGAGTCTCCTGATTCCTTATGGTAAATTGTTTTGCTGCTGTTAAGATAGTTTGAGTGAGTTTCAGTTATTTACAAATAAAAGATTTTTGGACCTGGCACGGTGGCTCATGCCTATAATCCCAGCACTTTGGGAAGGTGAGGCAGGAGGATTGCTTGAACCCAGGAGTTCAAGACCAGCCTGGGCAATACAATGAGACCCCATCTCTTAAAAAACAAAAACAAAACACAAAAACTAAAAAATTAGCCGAGTGTGGTGGCACATGCCTGTAGTCCCAGCTACTAAGGAGGTTGAGGTGGTAGGATTGCCTGAGCCAAGGAGGTCAAGGCTGCAGTGAGCTGTGTGTCACTGCACTCCAGCCTGGGGGACAGAGTGAGATCCTGTCAAACAAAACAAAACAAATAAAAATTTCTAACCTAGGCAATAAGCAAGTGGTTAATTGAGGTTGAGCATCAGAATGCCCTGAAGAGGTTTTAAAAACACAAATATCCCTGCTCTGTCCCCAGGGATTCTGAGTCAGCAGGTCTGGGATATAGCCTAGGCAAGGGAAATTTTTAAAAACCTCCACCTGAGAACTATGGCCCATGGAATGGAAATAGGTAGACAGCAGAAAGCTAGACAGCAAAGGAAAAAGGACATTTCAGATCAAAACAACCATGCCAACAGGGAAGAAAGAACCACAGGATGCAAGAGTACAGCCACTTCCACAAAGCTGCATGCTACAATGGCTAATGTTAGCATCTACTTTCACACTGAAAAACTGTGGTCAATTTTAGATATCTGTCTTGAAAAGAGATTTAAGTTCTGAGGGGGTACTTCAGGTTTAATTCATGTATCAATAAACTATCCACTGCAGCTTTAAATCTGAATCATTTTGGTACCTGAAAGCATCAAATCTTTTAAAAAAATTATTTAGCTGGACAATTATAGGTTGTGATGGGCTAGGATAGGCACCAATGAAAATAAGATGTGTGTGTGCGAAAGAGGCAATTATGTGGGAATTTGGTACACAGAAATTCTCCCCTGCACAGGAAGAAATTGAGTCCAAAAGTTGATTGTATTCATCTGACAGCAAGATTAACACTCAAATTATGGAATAAATTAGTAAGTAAACTACAAATGAAATCACCCTCTTGCTAGTTTGACAAAGGGATTCATCTCAGTTAGAACATAGAACTTTTCTGAGGTCGATGAGAAAAATTACTGTAATGTTTGGTAAAATATTTTAAACAATCATAAAAGGAAATGTAGAGTATTCTACCCTATATAAATGCATCTTTTAAGAACCACATTATTTGGTTAAAAGCACTGGGGACAAACAAAGAAATGGTTACCTCTCTTTCAAACCCTGGGAACGAATTCTCCACCATTGAATGGTTGGTGTCTAAAAGTCACATCAGAATTATAGCATTAGTTTCAAGAAACTGATACAGGCCGGGCGCGGTGGCTCAAGCCTGTATCCCAGCATTGGGAGGCTCGAGGCGGTGCGATCACATAGGTCAGGAGGTCGAGACCCATCCTGGCTAACCACAGTGAAACCCGGTTCTCCACTTAAAAAAATACAAAAATTAGCAGGGCGAGAGTGGCGTGCGCCTGTAGTCCCCAGCTACTCCGGGAGGCTGAGGAGAGAATGGCGTGGACCGGGAGGACGGAGCTTGCAGTGAGCTGAGACTCCGGCCACGCTCCAGCCTGGCGATCAGAGCGAGACTCCGTCTCAAAAAAAAAAAAAAAAAGAAAAAAGAAACTGATACAGAGAAAGAAAATCTGATTTGGGTCTTAGAACCCTCCACTGTTTAATAGATGCATTGCTGGCAAGTAGAATTCTGTCATCATTTTATATTAAGGTTCAAAGCACTTTTGTCAAAATTTAGGAATTTCGAGTGTAATTTGTTAAAAAACTTGAAGAATTTGCTTGCAATTGATTGGAGTGCATCAACATAGCAATCTATGTACTGGACAGTAAGACCCCCAGGGACTCAGTCCTCTACTTCTTTCGTCAACTAGATTGCTTCACATCGTCCCATGGGTAGCCCCCATGTATACCAAAAGGGATGAATAAGTGTTGAGTGAAATATAATGAAAAGGAAATATAATCATTACCACACATTTATGACATCATTGTAGGCAAGTAAATGATTTTACCTTTTTGAAATTCTGCTTTCTTTATTGTAAAACCAAGACTCATCCAAGTTAAATACAAAGGAAGATATGACAGTTTTGAGAGATAAGTGGTTTAAAGCAAAAGATGGCAGAACCATAATTAAACATTCAGTTTCCTCAATAGTTTGTTCTCCAAATGATAGAATAACAGCTAACATTTGTTGAACACATTATGTATCAGACATCATTCTCACATATTATTAACTCTTTTAACTCTCAGAATAACCTCTGAAATAGGTACTATTATTATTCTTACTTTTACAACTAAAGAAACTGTGGCACAGAAAGATTAAGTAACTTATCCAAGATAAAGCAGCTGGAAGTGGCAAAGCCAAGATATATACCAATGCAAGTGTGGCTTCCGACAAGCCTTCTCTCGGCCTTTATGCTATACCGCTTCTTAAATGTAGTGACCACACAGACTTTCAATCTTTCCTTCCAGTCTCTTAAAGTATTGCTAACCTAATGGCTGTTTCCAAAATACCAAACCTATGGTGGGTGCCTGATTGGCCATGGGGAAGGCTCTGTAGAACTTTCTGCTCTTGTTACTAGAAAATCAGTAGTTACAGATTCTAGCTCCAATGAAAATTAGCCAGGTGCATCTGAACAAGCCTCTCAAGGCCACAATTTCTTCATTTAAATAAAGAAATTCTATTAGATGATCCCTGAAGCTATTTTCCAACTCTGTGAAATGCTATGAAAAAAAGTAAAAGATTCCAAGTCTCTTCTACCATTCCTCACATTGTCAGACCTTATCAGCACTGCCTTCACCAAGCTTAAAACCAGATCCAGGAAGGTGAACTGGTTGCAGTGAAACCTGTTAGTATCATAGAGAAAGCCTGTTTAGGGACTGCAAAGATGCAAATCAGAAACTTACTAAGAGACTAAAGTATGCTGATTGTACTGATCAACTGAAAGAGTGGTTATCTTCTTTTTTAATGTTGAGAAAAATGTAAATGCAGAAAAGTACAGAGAAAAATATAACATATTTTCTGTTTATTTTTTCTTTTCTTTTCTTTCTTTTTTCTTTTTTGACACAGGGTCTCACTCTGTCGCCCAGGCTGGAGTGCAGTGGCACGATCTCGGCTCACTACAACCTCTGCCTCCCAGGTTCAACCGATTCTCCTGCCTCAGCCTCCCGAGTAGCTGGAATTACAGGCACCTGTCACCACGCCCAGCTAGGTTTTGTATTTTTAGTAGAGATGGGGTTTCACTATGTTGGCCAGGCTGGTCTCTAACTCCTTATCTCAAGTGATCTGCCTGCCTCGGCCCCACAAAATGCTGAGATTACAGGTGTGAGCCACTGTGCCCGGCCAACATATTTTCTATATTTTCTTCAGTTCTTGTTTGATATATATATAAAATATATACGTGTGTATGTATATATATATCATTTGATATATCAAGTAAACTATGCCAATCACATTTCTTCCTCCAGTGACAACCACTCTCAAGAATTTGGAGAGATTATCTGTGCCACCATGTTATGGAAGCACTATTCACAATGGCCAAGATATGGGATCAACTTAAAGGTTCATCAACAGATGAATGGATAAAGAAATTGTGGCCTATATGCACAATGGAATACAGCTGATGCTTGAACAACACAGGTTTGAACTGCAGGGTCCACTTACATGTGGATTTTTTCAATAAAGTTACTCCGACCTGTCTCTCCTACCTCCCACTCCACCTCCTCCACCTCTTCCACCTCTGCCACCTCTGAGACAGCAAGACCAACCCCTCCTGTTCTTTAGCCTACTCAATGTGTAGATGATGTGGGTGAAGACTTTTACAAAGATCCAGTGACATTTAATGAACGGTAAATATGTTTTCTCTTCCTTATGATGTTCTTAATATTTTCTTTTCTGTAGCTTACTTATTGTAAGAATACAGTATATAACATATATAATATACAAAGTATGTGTTGACTGTTTATGTTATCAGTAAGGCTTCCAGTCAACAGTAGGCAAATAAAGTTTTGGAGAAGCCAAAGGTATTTGTGGATTTCTGACTGCATGAGGGCTAGCACCCCTGATCCCTGCATTTTTGTAGGGTCAACTCTACTATTCAGCCATAAAAAAGAATGAAATTCCACCATTTGTGACAATATGGATGAACCTGAAAGACATTATGTTAAATGAAATAAGCCAGGCACAGAAAACAAAATACCACATGATTTAACTTCTATGTGGAATTCAAAAAAGTTGATTACATAGAAGTAGAGAGTAGAATGGTGGTTACCAGAGGCTGGGGTATAGTGGAGAGGGGGATGGGAAGATGTTGGTCAAAGGATACACAATTGCAATGAGACAGGAGGAATAAATTTCAAGAGACCTATGGTAGAGCAAGGTGTCTACAGTTAATGATATATTGCATTCTTGAAAAATGTAGAGTGGATGTTATATGCTCTTACCACAAAATGGTAACTATGTAAGGAATACGTTTGTTTAATTAGCTAGATTTAACCATTCTACAGTGTACGTGTACTTTAAAACATCATGTTGTATATAACATACAATGTTATCTATGAATTTTAAAAAGAAAAATTGGTGTTCATCCTTCTGGCCTTTTAAAACAATAAAAATAAATATAGGCTTTGTTGTACATAATTTTACCTGTGAAGCAAAAGGTATCTCTAAGGCTCACAGCTAGAAGTGTAGATATTGGACTGCAGTGCTTGTGCCTGTTCACATCAGACTAGAGGCTGCCAGATAGTTCTTCAAATTGACTTTACCAATTTCCTCTTCCATTAGCAGTTGGAGTTCCTGTTTTCTTACATGCTTACCAACATTTAGGGTTTTGTTTTGTTTGCCAAACTGATGGCTAAGAGTAGGATCTCATTTTGTATTAATTTTATTTCCTTAATGACTCGTAAAGTTGAATGCCCAAGTTTCTTCTAAAAATACCAGTTTATATCCCTTGTCTATTTTTCTATTTTTTTTTCTTATTGATTTGTAGGCATTCTTTACATATGACGATATTAAGATTCCTAACTTCTTAAAGCTAGAAGGTCGTAGGTTACAGGAGTCCCAGGATGGCCCCAACTGGGTCAAGGGGACACCAATCTGCTGAGTGGCTCTGTAGCAGAGCCTACATGCAGAGGCAGAAAGGGTGAGAGCATTCTATTCAGGGACCAGCTAACTGAATCCTCAGCTGGGTGGGTGGGTTGTGGACAGTGTCCTCTGGTTCTCTTTCATCTACCTATCCATTGTCCTGGTCCCTCCACTACGATACACCTCTATTTCCCAGTCAGTAGCAAGGAGAAATACAAATCAGTCATTTCAGCATCACTGATAGAATCACAGAATGAAGGAGAAAAAGTCTGGACTCTAAAAACAGATTTCACATAGATGAGATGATTTAAAGATGTTTCTTCTCAGCTCACAAAATATTAAGGAACAGATGAAACTAAACTGAACTGGAATAAGAAAAAAATATTTATCTTTATTTCTCTCTCCACACTTCAGTTTTTTCTTCAGGGAAAGAGCAGGGAATAGTTTTGTTTTCTTTGCCCTATGGCTAACTAGAGACCGCCTAGAATTAGAAACACAACAGATGCAAAATCTTCTCTTCTGTTGGGTGAGTGAATATATAGTTATAAGCTCCTTCCCCAAGAGAACTTAGATCTTTTAACATGTAGGCCAGGAGGCTGCTCCATGGTGCTGTCCCAAACTTTCTCAGTAGTTAAGAGCCATGCACCCTATAGAGGTTTACAAAGAAAACAATACTATGAAAGGGAGCTTATTCTCTTTGGCTGTTCTTGAAATAATGATCTCTGTCAAGCCTCAACTCTTAAAATGAATTGTATTTTGATTAATTACCTTTATTCTGTTAAAAAAATAAATGAGCAAAGTATGTGTTTACATATGCAGAGATGTATAATATACATATGTGTGTGTGTATCTCATTTGTGTTTGTGTGTATATACCAAGAGTGAAAGAGCCAGCTGTTTTAGCCATTTATATTTGGGGGATGGGTGGGTAATACAGTAAGTTCTGTTGAAAGGAAATTATGGGAGAGAATCTGATATCCTGAATCTTTCAACAAGACAGGGTTCAGAGGGCAAGTGTGGAAATAAACTTAGAAACCAGCTTCTTGTTTCCAGATCGGTTTTTAAAAGTAAGCCTATAATGTGAACTCTCTTTGGAAGTCAGGTTTTTGCTGCTGATGGTTGGGGCTTTTTGTTTGCTTGCTTGCTTGCTTTTGTTTCTAAGTATTTTTTCTTGCATAATTCAGTTGGAAAATGTGTGTGAATGGGGTATTGTTAAGATTCCTTTCCATCAAAATCACCATATTCAGCAAACTCCAATACTTTCAATAACTAGTTTGCAGAACTGATACTCTTCTCTCTTCCCAGTTTTTCCCTGTAACTTGAAAACTACAAATATAGAAATTGTCACTTGAATCTATGCAGGATAATTGATTGTGAAGTCAGACAACCTCTGTTATTAGCAGACTCACTTAAAAGCTGGAAACTCTCCTGGATAAATTACTTTTAAGTGACCATGTGGGCTCCATGAAGGGGAAATGACTGCCGATGCAGAACACGCGGAATCTGTCTCAGCGATGTGGCCCAGGAAATTGCAGAACCCAGTTGTGGAGCTAATTAGTAGATATGTGGATGCATGAAAACTATAGTCACAGGAGCTTGTACTTACACAAAACATCCTGACTTGCCACATAGTAGAACTCAGTGAAATGACCCAACTAGTACAGAAAGATGTGGAGCAACATATGGACTTCAGTTTTTTTTTTCAAACTTTAAGTTTTAAATAAGTATAGATCCATTGAAACCACAATAATGCCAACACTATTGTTCTATTGTTCTTTCTTTCTTTTTCTTTTTCTTTTTTTTTTGAGACAGAGTCTCGTTCTGTAGCCCAGGCTGGAGTGCAGTGGTGTGATCTTGGCTCACTGCAACCTCCGCCTCCCGGGTCCCGGTTCAAGCAATTCTCCTGCCTCAGCCTCCTGAGTAGCTAGGATTACAGGTATGCACCACCATGCCCAGCTAATTTTTGTATTTTTAGTAGAGATGGGGTTTCACCATGTTAGCCAGGCTGGTCTTGAACTCCTGACCTCATGATCTACCCGCCTTGGCCTCCCAAAGTGCTGGGATTACAGGCATGAGCCACAGTGCCCGGCTAGCTATTGCTCTTTAGAACAGCTTTTCCATGTATAAAACTAGAATTGTTTTTAAAACTATATTTTATATATATTTTATTTTTAAAATATAGTTTTCTGAGTCTTGGTTTGTAGTCTCTGGATCCAAAATTATACCAATTAAGTTGCAATAGGAAATACGCCAGATACATACTAGAGCTGACATTAAATGCTCCTGACTCAATATGGAACACTTAATTCTACCCCTCCAAACACAGTCACTAATACTAAGCTGTCCCATGATTTGCCTCACTTATCATATCTCGTTAATGAAGAAACTAATTGTGACTTGCTAATGGCTATACGGAAAGAGTAGAAAACAGAAATCCTGTATTATATTATTACTTTAATGTTAGTATTCCTTTGTTTTTGTTTTGATTTTTTTCTGATATGCTGTTTGTCTATATACAATATTTGCTTCTTCAAAGGCATGCTATGAATGTTGGAAGTAACTCCTGGGTAGAATGACACCTAAGGCAAACCAGCCAGTGTTTCTTCATCTTACCTTTTAAGACATACAGCAAGTGGTTCCACACTCTTTTGGTAAGTACATCCTCAACCTGGTAATCACAGAATCTTAGTGAAGAAAAATCTTAAAGGTCATCTAGTCCAATGTCACACCCAGTACAAGAATCCTATTTGCTTGAAAATATCCTTCCTTTGTATAAATGAAATGTCTAAGGCAATTTTCTCTTAATATACTCAGTGGAAGGGGGAAACATGTGGCCACCTTTTTCTTTATAAGAAGCTCTTTCTACCGGCGCCGCGGGCCTGGCCCTCAAGCCTGTAAATCCCATCCCCACTTTGGGGAGGCCCGAGGACGCGGCGGCATCACGAGGTCAGGAGTTCGAGATCATCCTGCGCTAACACGGGCTGAAACCCACTCGCTCTTCTTACTAAAAATACAAAAAGCTAGCCGGGCGAGGTGGCTGCGCGCCTGTAGTCCCAGCTACTCGGGAGGCTGGAGGCAGGAGAATGGGCGTAAACCCGGGAGGGGGAGCTTGCAGGTGAGCTGAGATCCGGCCACTGCCCACTCCAGCCTGGGTGACAGAGCGAGACTCCGTCCCAAAAAAAAAAAAAAAAAAAAGAACTCTTTCTATACTTAAACACCATTTATTTTCTTCCTTCAATCTCCTTTTCTTTTAGTTAAATAGCTTACTTTCATCGCTCTTCAGAGATCTGATTTTCCATGCTTTTAATCATTTCAATTGCTTTCCACATCCTCTGAACATGCAGAAGTTCAACCTGGGCATGGCAGCTGAATGAGAGCTTTGCTAGTGCCTTATTAATGCCGAATATGGTGACTCAGTTTTTAATGCCAGGCTCTTGTTAACATAGCCTAGCATCATGTTAGATTTTGAAGTGTTTTTTTCTTTAACATAATTGATTCTTTACTTCAAACGTTTATGTTATCTATCTGTCTATCTATCTATCTATCTATCTATCTATCTATCTATCTATCTATCTACATATATATATTTTTGAGATGGAGTCTCGCTCTGTCGCCCAGGCTGGAGTGCAGTGGCATGATCTCGGCTCACTGCAACCTCCACCTCCTGGGTTCACACCACTCTCCTGCCTCAGCCTCCCAAGTAGCTGGGACTACAGGCACGCAGCACCATGCCCAGTTAATTTTTTCATGCTTTTAGTAGAGACGAGGTTTCACCATGTTGGCCAGGATGGTCTCAATCTCCTGACCTCGTGATCCACCCGCCTCAGCCTCCCAAAGTGCTGGGATTACAGGCATGAGCCACTGAGCCCGGCCCAAAAAATATTTTTAACATTAACTTATTTAAAAGAAAAATCCTCAGATTATTTAGAATGATCTTTTTAAAGGTGAAAACCAGACTCTACAGGGTTTTAGCAATATTTAATTACAGATACCACACATAGTTATCAGTCCCAAGTTTCTTCCTTTACACATACAGAATTCTGTATGTATATTATCATGCTCTCTGGAACCAAAGAAAAGGAAAGGTACCTCTATAGATTTCTGGAATTCTTAGCTGAAGCTGACATTTGTATCTTTTTAGTAGCTTGTAGCCTCCATGGGGCTGTGGATCCCAGAAGCTGAAATTCTCAGATGTGTTGGTATTTCACTCAGGAGTTTAGGTTATAAGTGACAGAGTGCACATTCAAATTGACATAATAAGCCTGGGTGTGGTAGATCATGCCTGTAATCTCAGCACTTTGGGAGGCTAAGGCAGGAGGATGGCTTGAGGCCAGGAGTTTGAGACCAGATTGGGCATCACAGTGAGACCCCATCTCTACAAAACACAAAAAATTAGCTGGATGTGGTGGCATACACCTCTTGCCCTAGCTACTTGGGAAGCTAAGGTAGGAGGATCACTTGAGCCTAGGAGTGTGAAGTTATAGTGTGCTATGATCATGCCACTGCACTCCAGCCTGGGCAACCGCAAAAGACCTTGTCTCAAAAAATATATACATAAATACAACTAAAAAGTGACATAATAAACAAAATAACTGGCAGTGCTGGGGGTAGATTTAATGGGTCGTATGACCAAGGTGGCTGAACTTGAGTGGTCAAATGATGACGAGAATCAGTCTCTGTTCTTTCAACTCTTCCTTGCAGTGTGTTGGTAGTCTTAGGCAGGCTTCTCCAAAGTGGTGGCTACAGGCTTACACTGTACTAATTTAGTGATCCGAGCTTACAGAGGCTCCTCTTCCCCAGAAGGCTCGGCCAAATTCCTATGGTTGGATTCTCACATGCTCAGCTTCAGTTACGTATTCATTTCTAAACCAACCACTGAAACTTGTTTGGTATGACCCAAGTTCAGAGCCAACTTCTAGAGGTGGAGGATGGGGTCACCTCCATGTGAACCACATAGATGGAGAAGAAAAAATTGAAGTTCTGTTTCCAAAAGCCAGGGGAGCTGGACAGGGGAGAACACAGGGTTCTTCTATTCATAGCTCTGTCAGTGTCTCCTCGTGGCTGTCAAGGAATCCACAAATGGTATAGTCCGTGATATGGAGTATGGAATCACTAAAGGGTTGAAGAACAAATCCATGGGCTAGCTCTGTGACCACCAGCACAAGACTTCAAACACGTAAGGACAACAGAAGCACTGCCTAGCAATGCACAGGAGAAAAGTTTGTTGGGTTGAAAGGAAAGGAGAGGTGGAGAAAGGGTTAAGAAGATACAGTACTTTCTGTGTAATTTCAGGGAGCAAAACCTAAGAATTAGAGAAATTGTTCCCATAGATCTAAGAAAAAGCATATATTTAAAGCCTGTAATGAGCATTTCTTTGTCCCCTGGTTCAGTAATGTTCTGATCGAAATTTTGCAGTGACTTTAAGGCAGCTTAGTAAAACAGGCAGAGTGGCCATAGAACAAGGCTGCATAAAGGGACATGAGGTATATAGGAAGGGAAGAAGGGACAGAGGGTTCCACAGGGAAGTGAGTGCCTATGGGGCTCTAGGCAGAGGTAGGTTAGCTGTTCCAGTAAATCACCTACCTTTTGACAGTGATTTAAAGGGTTTCTTGCTGAATGATAGTAAAATAAATACGTATTAGTGAATAACTAGAAGACAAAACCCTATTCTGAAACACAAATACTGTGCTGAAATGTACCAGGATCATGTTCACTAACGCACAGTGATTAAATTTTAAATTCTAGTTTATTTTTCCTTTCATAGTCGCAGATATCCCTTTGTACTTATAAGTTGACTTTAATTTATGAATTTTTTTTTTTTTTTTTTTTTTTTGAGACGGAGTCTCGCTCTGTCACCCGGGCTGGAGTGCAGTGGCCGGTTCTCAGCTCACTGCAAGCTCTGCCTCCCAGGTTTATGCCATTCTCCTGCCTCAGCCTCCAAGTAGCTGGGACTATAGGCGCCCGCCACCTCGCCCGGCTAGTTTTTTTGTATTTTTTAGTAGAGACGGGGTTTCACCATGTTAGCCAGGATGGTCTCGATCTCCTGACCTCGTGATCCGCCCGTCTCGGCCTCCCAAAGTGCTGAGATTACAGGCTTGAGCCACCGCGCCCAGCTAATTTATGAATATTTTATACTGTGTTTTAATAATACCTTCTCAAAGATTAATACCTACTCATAGTGGTTAGAACTTGAAATAATTCCAGTGTGTTTACCTTTGGTTCCTTGCTGAATCTTAAGTTAATTATAAAAATACTTATAAGAAATAAAAATAACCTCATTGGGTAATATGGGCATTGATATTAAAAGCAAAAGGGAACCAGGAAATTTAGTTGGATTCCCAGAGGAGTCTTTGGCTGAGAAAGGTTTGGGAAGCACCACACTAGCTAGATGCCTCCAAGCGTAATATACTCTTGGCCTAAGCGTAGAAGGAGAAAGCAGTAGACAGAAAAAGGGGAAACGGAACAACTCTTTGTTTAAAAAAAAAATCTGAAGAATAGCATTTTTATTCTCTGTGTGCTCTGGAGGAAATTTATACACAATCCCTCATCCCTCCCCACCAAAAAAATGTGGTGGGAGGTCAAACTAATGACACTGAGAAAAATATCTGACATCATCAGATTGATGGTTTAAGAACTATGGCAGAAATACTTTAAATCTATTAAAATTTTAGTTTTCTAAAACAGATAAAATTAAGATACACACCCTTACCTCTAAAATCAAGTGTGAAACATGTTTCCTGGATATCTTCCTGTGTGCCCCTCTAGATTTACTCACAATCATTCTTCACCTCCTCTCTGCCCTGGGACCTGGCCTGTGTGTGTCACACCAACAGGACTCTCCTGGGTTGGGCCACTGGGGTGCACCAGCAGGAGATTTGAAGGAGCAGACTGATGTTGGGCTATGGGCTGGATGTGCCTCTTAATGGAAGATCTCAGATCCTGCTAGGCAGTCTTTTCCACACAGCGCCGTCTATCTCCCGCTTCCAGAAACCAGCCTGTTCCCTCACCTTCTCAGTCTAGGGGCACTAATGAAGCCCCACTGTAATTAGCCTCGGAATACTAAAGTGCGCCGTCTCTTTCCTGATGGCATCCTGGCTGATACAATATGTAATGTTTTAGGTTGAAAAAAATGTAGTTAGGTTATAGAAAAAGTTCTAGTGGCAACCTGTGCTCATTTTATGTCTACTCCTAACATTTACTACTATTTTTATTAGAGTTGAGTGTGGGCCAAGCCTAGGCAAAAGGAGGTTTATAATCAAAAGCCTTTAGTTCTCTGTTCATGATCTAGTCCTAGATACAGACTGGGCTGGAACAAGAACTACTTGGCTTTTATTACATTGACACAAGCCTGTGTCTCCTCTTAACTTTCCTCAAACCCCTACATGTCCTTATAACTTGTCACCCTTTCTTTTCACTGGGTAGCAGTGGGGCAAATAGCACAGTGAGTAACAGTGTCCAGGACGGTACTAAACACACAGTAAGTTTACTTGGGGAAACATGTTTTACTTAAAGAATAATAATATGCCGGGCGCAGTGGCTCAAGCCTGTAATCCCAGCACTTTGGGAGGCTGAGACAGGCGGATCACAAGGTCAGGAGATCAAGACCATCCTGGCTAACCTGGTGAAACCCCGTCTCTACTAAAAAATACAAAAAACTAGCCAGGTGATGTGGCGGGCGCCTGTAGTCCCAGCTACTCGGGAGGCTGAGGCAGGAGAATGGCGTGAACCCAGGAGGCGGAGCTTGCAGTGAGCTGAGATCCGGCCACTGCACTCCAGCCTGGGCGACAGAGCAAGACTCCGTCTCAAAAAAAAAAAAAAAAAAAGGATGGTCAGTGCTATGGGTGGCCACAGTTGTGTATACTGAGTGTACATTTATGCTTGGGTTCCCTTTCGCTCTTCTTAATAGAACACCATTGATGTCTCCCTTGGTGTGGATTTTAGCGTATTTTGGGTCATGGACTTCCCCTTTGAGAATGTGATGAAACAATATACCTACACACCAAAAGATAAGTATAGGTCAAGGACTAAAGATAAAAAATACTCTTAATCAAGATGTTCTGCATAATACTGAAGCAGACATTGTCCCTGTGCAATAAAAGGGCAGGGCACAAAGTACTCTATGAAAAATCTGAAGAAGTTCATTTCAGTTCAGACTTCACAAAAATATACCCTAGAGAAACCTACTTTCTTTATCCAAACCCCCAACTTCTGATAATGGGTACCTATGACGGTGGTTGTTGATAATGACAGCTCTCACTATAGGCCAGGCATTGTGCTAAGTGTTTTACATATTTTAATGTATTTAACCCTCAAAAACATATCTTAACTCATTTAATCCTTATTAGGTAGGTACTATTATCCTCATTTTAAACATGAAGAAGTTGGACACAAGGAGGATTAGCAGATTGCTCAAGATCATAAAAGTAGTTAGTGAAGGAGCCAGCATCAGACCCAGGTTGTCCCACTCAAAGGCTTGAGCTCATACCTGCTCCTAACTACCTCACTCCACTAATGGAATTTATTAGAACATACTTGTTGAGTAGCTAATGGAGTGTAAGCCACTGTGTTAGTTGCTGTGGGAGACTCAGAGACATATACAACAGAGTTTTCCCTGAAGAATGCATAAATGCTAGGGGAGGGGATAGGCAGATAAAACCTCATTTGCATTAATAATACCACATGGTACAGGTGAGGAACAACTAGGGGAGAGCATCAGCACTACCGAAGTAAAGCATGAGTAGATAAGTCAAAAGCAGTCTGGGAGGTGATATAAACCTCCAGAGAAAAGGACACGGGAACAGGAATCCAGAGACTTTGAAAAACTAATGGTAGGGATGACAATTTGAAGGAACTAGGGGAAAAAATAGTCACACCCTGGAAAAAAACTTTATATTCAACATTAATATACAACATGAAACACAAAAGTTTATATCTTAAGTATATTATTTACATAGCATAAAAGGAAAAAAGTTCTAGAGAGTTCTTTCATGTCATTAGAAGATGCCACTTGAAAGCCAGAGCACGTGCCGACTGAGCCCCAGCCACTCCTGGTTCTTGATCTTGTCATGTGCTGGGCTGTGTGCCAGGTGACAGAGATAAAGAGATAGGGTACCTACCCTCAAGAAACATACAGTTTATTGAGAAAGAAAAACTACTGTGCAATTTTCTATGAAATGTTTTGGTGCCCATGACAACAGGGGATGAATAGAGTCTATGAGATGAGGCCTGGATCAAGTGTCATCCCTGCCCAGATGTGCAGGTTGTGTATAGATGTTTTGTTCAATCTACTTGGGCTCAAATGGTCCATTCTAACACTGAGTGGGCTTTAGAATGTAAAACAAGAGCTTACTTGAGAACCACCCAAACAGCACCATAAGTAAACTACATGCCATTTATTAATATGCCAGGCACTTATATAATCAATTCTAGCATATACACCTGAGAGTGTGGCTTTATTTATGATTCTCTAAGAGGTTTAACTTTTTAGAGATTGGAGGTACCTGTCCTAGCTTTTATTCTCAGCTTCTTTTCCTGCTGTTCTTGGCTGTCTTGTAGCTTCTAAGGACTCACAATGGTATGCCCTGTTTAACAGGTCCTCTGGGCTCTTTCTGCATGCTCTCATGGAATCTGAATATCACGCTTGAAGGTGAAGCTTGAACTCCGGAAAAATGTCTCCACTCCCGCTTTCATTCTCTGTGTGTGAAGCATCTGTGCATCACTTTCTCTGACGCAGGGCTGGGTTTCCCCAGGAGTCTCACTCTGTCATCCAGGGTGGAGTGCAGTGGCGTGATCTCAGCTCACTGTAACCTCCGCCTCCTAGGTTCATGTGATTCTCCTGCCTCAGCTTCCTGAGTAGCTGGGATTACAGGTGCCTGCCACCACACCCAGCTAATTGCTTTTGTATTTCTAGTAGAGACGGGGTTTCACCATGTTGGTCAGGCTGGTTTTGAACTCCTGACCTCAAGTGATCCGCCTGCCTCGGCCTCCCAAAGTGCTAGGATTACAGGCCTGAGCCACCATACCTGGCCCCCAGTTCTTTCTTGTTTGTACTGTGCCTCCTGTCTGGATGGCCTCCCAGTTCCCTAAGGAACACCACCCTTAGCTGCCAAGGCCTCAGACTGAATGCCCAGTGATGTCACAAGTGGAGGCTCAGCCCAGGACGTAATAAGCACTCAGTAAAGGTTTGCTGAACGATGAAGGAACAAATAAATGAATGCTCACATCTTCAGGTCTCTAAGAAACCCTGCCCTCGGCCACTAGCAGCAGTGCCTGGCTGCCACAGACTGACTGTCCAGCCTGTAGCTAATATCAGTCCCATCCTGGATACTTCATCCCTACAATCTGCTCTCACTCCCAGATCCCATGGCCTCCCTGGGCGCTCCTGTTTTTTGGGTCAGGAAGGCATATTTATTTTGTCCCTGTGTTCTCCTCGGGGGAAAAACAGCTCTGGGCTGAGTGCTGCTGGGAAGGCTGCCCCTAGAAATAAGAGATGTTTTCCCTCTGTGTATGTTCTTGCTTCACCTTTTGAAATTCTTATAGTCACGAATCTACTGGTCAAGGTTATTAACACCACACATCTAACAAACATCTAACTGTCCCTTTTTAACCAATCATTCAAGGTGCTAGCTAAAAGCATTCCTGGTAATTACACAAAGCTAATGCCTTAAGCTTTCTGCTTGTAGGCAGCCCTCCTTTCACCTCACAGTCAAATCCCAGTAGACTCCCCAACATTCCCCTAACTTAAAGGTGGCTATCTCTACCGAGGCCCCTCTTAGCTTTTAGGTTCCTAATAGTCCAACACAAAGCAAGGAAACAATGGCCTTTCCACAGAGTGCATCTATGAGGCCTGGAGGGCAAGATTCTCTTAGGTGCCACTTAGCTGTAGGCCAACTATTTCCTAATCTGCAAAAGCTCAAATCAGCCAATCAAAACACATGGATAGAGTACCACCTATGCACAAGGCATGGGAATGATACACAACCATCAGAAATGTAGGCCTCACTCCTCAAAAGAAGCTTATGAATGACAGAAAGGCTTTTTAAATAAAAACCCAGCATTATAGGGCCACACATGCTGACAGTCAATATGAAGTAAAGGCAGTGAAAGCAATTGATACATGTGGATGGGATGGGGAAGGAAATTTGGATGGCAGTTAAAATGGGAAATAATTGGTCAGTTTGGCCAAAATACAGGTGAGAAGAGATCCATCAAGCTGGACAAATTGTCAAAATCCATGAGTGAAATTACGGAACATGCTCTCTTGTAGGCCTTCAAACTGCCAGTCGGATTTATTTTGGACCCCTTCAAGATATCATACAGAAATTGAACATAGTTCTTAATGCATGAATTAAAAGAAAAACACTATTATTATTTCTTCCTTCATTTTACACATTTATTTGATCTAGTGCTTACTACATGCTAAGCACTGCTCTGAGTGTATTGTACATATTAAGTCATTGTGTTGGGCGCAGTGGCTATGCCTATAATCCCAGCACTTTTGGAGGCCAAGGCAGGTGGATCCCTTGAGCTCAGGAGTTTGAGACCAGCCTGGGCAACATGGTGAAACTCCACCTTTACCAAAAATACAAAAATTAGCCAGGTGTGCATATGGTCCCAGCTACTCAGGAGGCTGAAGTGGGAGGATAACTGGAGCCTAGGAAATGGAGGCTGCAATGAGCTAAGCCATGATTGCACTACCGTACTCCAGCCTGGATGACAGAGCAAGACCCTGTCTCAAAAAAATAAATACATTAATTTTAAAAAATTAAAAATTAACTAATTGAATCCTCATAGCAACAATGTGAGGTCAGAATGATTATTTTGCCTGTTTTACAGAAAGGGTACTTTTACAGAAATGCTGCTATTTGCTAAGCCCCTAAGAGGCAACAAAATGCTAAGAGCAGAGACTCATCAATGATGTCTTCCCAGAGCTTCTTTAGAAATCTTCCAAGTCTATCACTTACTAAATTGTTTCTGAAAGCCCCTGTGGCACCAGCATTCCACACTCAAAAGGAGAGAATCAAAACCTTTGTAAGCTTGCGGAGAGTATAAATTGGCTAAATTAGACCCGAAGTGGGAAGGTGGGTTAGAAAAGGACAGGGGAATGTGAGGACAGAGAATAAAAGGGGAGTGGGCGGCTGGGCTGCCCTAGTCTTGCAGTGCGGAGCAAGATTCCTTTTTTCAGATGTGTAGGGCTAAGAGAGAAGATCATAACATTATACCTCTTATTATGGCTTTTTTCCCCCTAGTTTTACTTTTTTGGGGAGTGGGGTTTAAATTTCCTTTTAGAATTGGATAGGCTTGATTTTAAAAACCGTGAGAAGTTAGTGGTTAAAGGAAACAGGAAGTAGGAGAAATGTGGCACAATGGGGACTTGGAGACAGATGAGGAGAGTGCAGAGGAAAAGAAAAGAGGAGGTTTGCTATACTTCTGCAGGGGGGAAAGAAACACGAGAGATGTGTTGAGAGTTGGAGGAGAAAGGCTGGGAAAGCTTTTAACCAGAAAGAGGCAGTGTTCTAGTGTGATCCTATGAAACAACTCTTCCAGACCTTTGGATCCATAACCCACAGCATAAGAAATGCTATTGGGATACTTGGTAGACCACACCCATAGAGCTATTTCACATTTAACAACTGCGGCCACAGCCGATGATGGGATGGAAGGGCTAACTTCATAAACTTTCCCAGTTGGACCAAGTAAAACTTCTTATTTAATGAGATCAAAATGCTGACAAATCATTTTATAGAGGGAGTGAGCCAGGAGGAATACGTGTTGGTTCTAAAAGAAAATGGGTGTTGGGCAGTATATTTTTGTTACTTCTTAACCAAGAGGAAAGCAAGGAGGAGGAAGAGAGGGGCAAGGCCTCTTGCCTTTGGCAGGCAGTAGGCTGAGTACTACAGCAGCTCTGCAGAATTAGAACAGCCATCTTGGAACAATCATTTGACTCCTATGTAAGCTCATCTCAAAGCTGTTAGCTATTTACAGTCTAAGCCTTGAGAGTCTCCTCAGGCTCTTTAAAGATATTGAAATGATGACACATTTTAATATGTCAAATTTAATATTACAAAAATGTTGTAATAAAGTTTCAGGGCTTTCTTTCCCCATTGGTTTAATCATATGCATATAAAATAGGAAGCATCCAAAGTTAACATCTTCTAGTGCCCAGATTTTTGTGTCTACTGCACTGCTGTGTGATACACATGGACAAAGATTCTCTAAGGCCAGTTTCAGAACAATCCAGCCAATAAAGAACAAGGAGAGAAGGGGATGATTCCAATATCAAGCCAAACTGGGGGCTTGGGGAGGCAGAGGAGAAGTGGAGAATCCGAGTGCACCACATGCAGTAGTACAGTGGTTACTGAAGGGGTTTTGGAGTCAGACTGATTTGAATGCTTATCCTACTTCTGCCTTTCAATGGCTCTGTGACCTGCAGAAAGTTACTCAACCTCTCTGGGTTTTTATTTCCTCATCTGTAAAATGGAGATAACAGTATCTGTCTCATAGGGTTGTTAGAAGGCAGTATGAACTCATGTAGGTAGTGCAGGTAAGGCACTGGCACATATTAAGCACTCAGTAAACGATAGCTATTATTCTCAGAGCCATGTCTGGTGAGACCGCACTTCTCTGGGCTAGACAGACATTTTACAGAAGAATTCAAAAGGGTGCGCAGCTACCCTAAAGAAGCTAAGCACTTTAGATTTCAAAGGGAGCCTCAGTTCTGACCTAATCCTCTGAGTTAAAGCTGGAATACAGAAGCATCCAGGCGATCTACAAGGTGTAACTCTGAGCTACAGCAGACCTAGGTGGGCCATTCCCAAGAGAATTGGATCCCCACAGCTGGCTACAGGAAGATAAAGGAATGAGAAAGGACTCCCTTCACTTGGTATCACTGGACTTGATTCTATTTTCACAGTTTTATCTCATATATTGTTTTGTTTAGGTTTAAAATTGATAGTGATTTTAATTAATCAGAAAAGCTGCCAGGCTCCTTGGACAGTTTTTTACTGAAGTAACAAAGCATTGCAGATTTGGCAAAAAGAAATACAGGGCTCAGTTACACTTAAATTTCAGGTAAACAATGAATAATTTTAAAGTATGAGTAGGTCCCAGTACAATATTTTAGATGTACTTATACAAAAATTATTGTTTATCTAAAATTCTAATTTAACTGGACATCCTGGAATTTTTTGGGAACCCTAACCAGTGGCCAAGAACTTGCCCTTTCTAACATGCAGAGTGGCAAAGCAGTCACCAAAACAACAACAAAAACTCCTCCGTTTCCAGGGCTGTTACTTCTCAACAAATGCAGCACTAAATTCTCAGGCTTTTTGTTTGTTTGTTTTTTAAAGATCATTTTCCTACAGAGAAGTTTTTTTTTTTAAGCATCTCACAGTCTAGAGAAAAAATAACAATGGGATGGGACTTCCCCTCAGATGGCATTTAAATAATTACTCGTTGGCTGACGTTTAAGACATGATACTTGTAAGAGTACTGACCCCTTGCTTTTTTAGCTTTTCTAGCCAAGGCCAATAGGTTAAGTTATGTTCTTCCAAAATGTCTCTTCTTTATTCTTCATGAAAAAAATACACATACAGAAAGTATGTTCCCCCAAATGAAACAGCATTTTCTTTGGCAGGTTCAATGCCACTAAATACTAGGAAATTAACCTTCAGGGCTTAAGGGGCAAGGCCCAACAGTGCTGGCTATTGTCTCTAGCTACAGCTGCAGCCTGGCTATTCACACTGACCCCAGAGAGGGAGGTACGCCATGTCGTGAACAAGGCCACACCGTAGGTAGACCATCCATACAAACAAATAAATGCAGAACTCTCTCTTTCTTAGTAATATCAGAAACAACTGAGTTCTTTCCTTCCTGATGGAAAGTCAATAATATTCCTTACTTTCCAAAATATCCCCAAACAACCCCAGGTTCAAGGTCTTAGCAACTTAAATTTAGAAATAGGTTCACCCTACAAGGCCGTAGGGATTTTAAGCAAATGGTACCATTCTTCTTTTTTTTCTTTTTTTTTCAGACCTCCTGTTCATTTCCTAAGGCTACTCAGGTGCAGTGACTACTCTTTCAAAGGTTAGCAACCAATGTTTCAAGGAGTTGTTGGATTTTTAACCTTCTTGAAAGTATTACATTAAGCTCTCGGGCCAGGTTACAGCAGCCTATGTCCAGGTTGAACTGGACAAAAACAGAATTCACTCCAGCTTACCAATCTGGCACAAAGTATGTGCTGGTCAAAAACATTTCTTAATCACAGGAATCACTAGTGAAAATCCACTGGAGTTTCTGTGGCCCAGTGGATGTGACCACCTGATGAATTCAGAAAGAAGAAACCAAAGAAGAAAACTAATCATATCACCTTGGTATAAAGCATGCATAATAGACAGAGTGAAATTAACTGCTTCTCTAGGAAGCCTTCCTTGATACAGGCAAAGCAGAGCCTTGTGATTCCCTTAATTCCCTTGTTTCTGACATAAGTATATAGATAGAGCTGTACTGGCCAGGCGCGGTGACTCACGCCTATAATCCCAGCACTTTGGGAGGCCGAGACGGGCAGATCACAAGGTCAGGAGATCGAGACCATCCTGGTTAACACGGTGAAACCCCATCTCTACTAAAAATACAAAAAATAAGCCATGCGTGGTAGTGGGCGCCTGTAGTCTCAGCTACTCGGGAGGCTGAGGGAGGAGAATGGCATGAACCCAGGAGGCGGAGCTTGTAGTGAGCTGAGATCACCCCACTGCACTCCAGCCTGGACGACAGACCAAGACTCCGTCTCAAAAAAAAAAAAAAAAGAAATAGCTGTACTATGTGATATATGTATCAATCCATTTTGGATTACTCACTGTTCTCAGAACACATCCCAAGTTCTCCTGTCCCTGAGCCTTTGCTCACATCTTTCTTCTGGACTGCTTCCCACTTTTACCCATGCCAGGCAAAAGCCCATCTGAATTTTTTCAAAAGTCAGCTCAAATGCAATTCTTCCCTGAAATGGTCTCTCTTTCTCTTCCAAATTCCAAGTGTTCTTTGCTTTTTCCATCTTTTCACAGATATCTAACTGGAAGGAGTGATGGACTTGTTTCTTTCATGAATGACAAAGCCCCGAGGCAGGGACCGGATCTCACAGAGCCTCATCCAAATGAAGCAGAGGGTAGGGACTCAGTCAGTGTCAGCAGGACTAGTGAGCTTATTCACCATGTCATTGATTTCTTAGTAACAATAACTCTAGAAAGTCACACAGCACTTCCTGATATCACACAGCATTTACCTCCACCACAGAATTTATGATATCGTATTGAAATTTCATAGAAATCACTGGACTATTAGTTCTTAAGGGTAGAGACATTGTCTCACTATCCATGTGTCTGCAGTACCTAACACAGTACTTGAAAATGAGAGGGCACGTAAATAAATATATGATGAGATGTTCAAAGTGAACTATAAGCTCTTTAAGGGGAGCTTAGATTCTCATCTTCTTCTCCTTCTCGTTATAACCAAGAAACAGTAATTGATGCTGACATGAGGCAGGTTCTGCAGCAGCTTCTCATTTTTTTTCAAGTAGGTCATACCATTTGGTGAGCAAAAATATGGAAAATGTTCTGAAATGTAAGTGCTAATCTCAAGGTTTCATATATTTTGAGAAGTTTGAGACTTTTTGTCTCAAATAGCTTCCTGGGTGGCCCTCTTCCTTAATCCAAGATAGCCTCACAAATTTCTTTTTCACTTCAGCATGATCTACATTACAATTATGATCATTATTTGGTGTTCTCAAAATAACTCCAACTGAAGTTCTAAGACTGGATTATATGATGACAAGACTTTATAAATTTATTATACTAAAAATCATTGAATTGTATACTTACGACAGGTGAATTTTGTAGTATCTAAATTATACCTCAATAAATCTGTAAAGAAAATTAACTTCGACTAGTTATCAACAGAGAATCCTCTTATTTTTCATTTTAACCTCCAAGGTCTACCATAGTAAAAGATAGCATGGCTGTTCCTCATTAGTGAAGAGGTGCGTCCACTCTGGCAGGAGCGTTCAGGCAGGTCACCAAATGTAAACAGCCCTGCAAAGGTCATCACAAAGGCGCTGTTGTTCTGTCTCACAGCCGAGAAGGAAAGGAGAGTCGCCACAGAATATCTACTCTTTCTTGCATCCTAATTAGAAACATGTGGAAGAGGGCCCACCCACAGGTCAAACCAGCCAGAAAGGCCCCATTTCTTCTACCTAATGTTGCATGTTGGCTAAAGTAAGACCTCTCCCTGGGCCTGCCGTGGGAATGGTTTCAAATTATAAAAGTATCTCCAAAGGCCACCATCAAAGCACCAGTGGATTTTCACTAGTGGCTCCCCATGATTTGAAAAACACTTCCTTGACCAGCACATAATTCGTGCCAGGTTGGTAAACTGGAACCAATTCCATTTGTTTGTCCACTTCAACCTGGCCAAGGGCCTGTTGTATCCTGGCCCAAATTACACACTCACAGACTCCCTTGGGTAGGTGAAATGCAGAACTTACAAAGTTTAAAAGCTCTAGGCAGTATCTTGGCAACACAGATCATACAAACGTCTGTATTCTTTCTTGTAGCCCATTTAAGTTGAACTTAATATTTTGATTCTTTCCATTTTATAGATGGAGAGTATAGCATCAATACCTAAACTGTCTCAATGAGCTATCAAGTAAATGAATGATAGGTTATATGAACTCTAGTAATGCCCTAAAGAAAATGCCATATAAGTCTAAGATGATATTTATTACAACACTCTGAAAAGAGCAATGCTGTTGTTCTCATTCAGACAAGCCCTAGTTAATATTCACATTTCTTCAAACTCTGGAGGACAATGACTTGTTTTAGTAGTAGATTATTGATATAAAGTCAGTTCAAGTAAAACTAAAGTTTTAGGGGCTGGGCGCGGTGGCTCACACCTGTAATCCCAGCACTTTGGGAGGCCAAGACGGGCAGATCATGAGATCAGGAGATCAAGACCATCCTGGCTAACGTGGTGAAACCCCATCTCTACTAAAAATACAAAAAATTAGCTGGGCGTGGTGGCGGGCGCCTGTAGTCCCAGGTACTCAGGAGGCTGAGGCAGGAGAATGGCGTGAACCTGGGAGGCGGAGCTTGCAGTGAGCCGAGATCACGCCACTGCACTCCAGCCTGGGCGACAGAGTGAGACTTCATCTCAATAAACAAAAAAAAACAA
>NW_016806895.1:1528412-1544948 GCF_001698545.2 Rhinopithecus bieti | reverse complement strand
AAAAAAAAAAAAAAAAAAAAAAAAAGGAAAAAAACCTAAAGTTTTACTTTGGGCCTAGAGAGCTGCAAATGCTGGCAGACCTTATTATTTACATATACTAAAATGATGATGTTGTTGTTGTTTTTAACATAGGGAGCAATACATGCAAAGACTGTTGTGCTGGCCCAACATGGGGCCTTTTGCAAAGATCAGATAGTCCAAGAGGCCCACTTTGATCTGACCAAAGATGGGTATTTAATCTCCTATGTGGAAGAAAACTATAGTTCTTAGATTAATTACCCAGCTACAGATCTGCTGCCAAACTGCTCCAAGTCTCTCCTCCTAATGTGAAATAAAATGGCCATTTACTTCCAATCACGTGGTAGAGCCAGCTTGTGCCAGAGAATATGCATTCCTTCTTCCCTCATTTAGATACATAAAAGATCAGTGCTTTGGGAGCTCAGTCTGTACTCTGAACTTCATTGTTTCTTCTAAGTTTGCCAGACACAGGATGAGGGACTGACAATAGGTGGTTCTTGGAAAGAAACTTTGAAAACTAGAGGGAGTTAATTTTACATGTGGAGAGTTGATCTTCTTGGTTGAGATATACAATTAAAACGAGACAAAGACTGAAAGGCCTTCTGGTGAACCCATGCAAAGTGTCACTAGCTGCCTTTTCACAGAAAACCAACTGGGTTCTGGCAACTGGATGGTAGTGGCAGTGGGTGGGGAGGGGAAGTCGTAATTAAGAACCCATGGTTCCAGTTAAATTGGTCACACGCTCTACAGGAGCTCTGTCTGTACTCTGAACCATCATTGCCTGTCATAGGGGTCAGAGGATCAAAACTTGGACTCCGTGGATGATCCTGAATGAATCTCTGAGCTTCTCTGTGCTGCCTCAACTCTTAAAAAATAAATAAATAAGATCCATCCACTTTGGTGTGAAATGAAGTGGCATCACGGTTTTCGCATCATAACCAAGATATGTCTTGTTAATATTACTCTGCTCTGTAGACTCAGCCGTGTGGAAGCTTTGGGCTTCCAATGTATGAACAAATGCCAGGGGCTGAATGATCAGTAGCCAAATGTAAAATCAGATTCGCTGAAAAGAGGCAAGCATTTTAAGTCCGCCTTTCAAAGACCTGCAGCCCCACCGGACTACCGAGGCCTAAGTGGAAGTGATTAACACTATTTGGCTGCATTTTCTTTGGGTAGCTCCTGCCTTGTTGACCACTGAGAGATGTTCGGGCAGGAAGAGGGCTCAGAATGAGTGCAGGGGTCAGAGGGGTAAGGGGAAGGACAGGAGAAGACACAATGGAGTAGGAGTGAACTGGGCAGTGGAAGTGTCCTTTTATCAAATACTTATTATCCTTGAGGCAGGGCAATGATAGTGAACCTGCTATCAGCACTCTTGGACCAATCTTTCCAGATTCTTCTCTGAAGAGAGAATGACTCTGATCAAACCCTCTGCAAGCCAGAAGTTGAGGAAGTAGGAGGAGGAATTTTAAAAGTGGGTAATGCACATAGAATTCTTAATAGGAAGCTAGATGAACTGCTCTGGCACACAGCAGTTTTCTAGCCCCTAAGCTGAAGCTTCCAGGCCTAGAGAGGCTATGGCAATCAGAGGCCACAGGGGTCTTTATGCTTTTTCCTCCTAGATTTCAACATAGCCAGAGAAAAAGGAGGAAGCTAGGCACTAAGAATGCTGGTACTGAACAATCCTAGCTATTGTCACCCCATTCCAAATGCCTTCTATCAGAAAAACCATTTATATCACTCGAGACCAATGCCCAATCCCCCATCTCCCTGATTGTCACTTAACCTATGACGGTTCCAGGGGAACTGCAAGCTAGAGGTGAAGGATTCCTTTGTTTGCACCTCCATGATAGGATGACATGTGGTCCTGAGTGCCAAGGTACTAAGATAAGAGGGGTGCCCAAAATGCCCAGATGGCTGGAGAATGAAACCCAGAGAAGAGAGCCAAGTTTGCACAGCAGACAAGGGCCACTGTGGCTGGGGCTGGAAGTGGAGTCCTTGTAGTCCACAGACAGCAGCGGAACTAAAGGGAAGCCATCCCCCGACTCAGCTGGTGGGAGTTGGGCGGCTTCCCAGCTGGAAGGGGCTCTCAAACACATCCCTGTAAGCTACCCATGAAAGAGAGAGATGCTGTTAAAAACAACAAACAAAAGGAGCCGCTAATCAAGAGGAACTTTAGACTTAAGAATGGGATTCAGTCATCCTTCCAGAAAGATGCATGCCTGGGCCACAGCCCAAGAGAATGACATTCAGCTGCTGTACCCCTCTTTGGGGCCTAAGTTTGGAGGCACTGAAAGGAGAAGAGATTCACAAAGGAGGCAGATGGGACGGCCCCCACAGACATGCAGTACAGTTCCCATAAAGAATATTATAATTCACCAGGTATAATAAGCAGTTGCAATTGTGATCAGCTGCTTGAAACCGAAATAATGTTTTGCATAAGAAGCAGCAAAAACCTCAAAATTCATATCATACCCTTTCCCCATAAACTCTGAAAGTTAAAATCATTTGGTGGTTGACGCACAGTGCTGGAAATCAGCAACCAGTCATCTTGGCCACCCCCACGTTCTAACTACTCAAGATAACCCACCAAGGGCTTTTTCTGTGGTTAGTAAAACGAAGGTATTTTGCATCAATAGCCCAAATGGCCTTAATTCTTCTTTCCCAAGCTTAATACACATAACCAGGCTATTTTGCTAACAATGGCTGCTCCCTCTATTTCTTTCCTACTATTTTCAATACTAACGAAATTGCTCTTAACAACATTTCATCTTCCACTAATTCCTCAAATAGAAAGGCTATAACAAACATCACCAGGTGAACCAAACAGAACAAGACGATGTAAGACAGAAACACTGAAAGTTTGATAATTATGCTGGCAAAATCTATAAACTGTGGAAAGAAACTGAGACAAGGCATTTTAGTTTAATTGGGCTTTCAGAACTGTTTGTATGATTACCAGGGCTGGACTATTTTTTTTTTTCCTTGAAAGTCCAGCTGCCTTTGTTCAGGGAAAAAAAGGGAGGTTATACCTGTTGACCCAGCTGCCCTCAGGCAACAACAGGGTTAATACTGGAGGGAATCTGCAGGTTTATGAAGACTGATCCTTCATCCCATCCTTGTCTTAATAGCTAGATGAGTAAAGCAGTAGAATCTTCTCCCTCTGCATTTTAGCCTGCAACATGTTTTAAACTAGAAGACAGCAGGGAAGCAGAATGGTGGATCTGTTCTACATTCTGCTCCGAACACGCATGGGTATCATGCAACTGAGAGACTCCAGGGAACTGCGTTTTTGCTCTTTCCACCTTTTCAGAAGTGTCAGTGCAGGCTGAGTCAATCTTCATAATCAGAAACAGCTTCTCCATTTATAACTTACCCTTGGATACAACACCTTTCATCAGCACTAAAAAACAAAACAAAACAAAAACACATTTCTTCCTCATTGTGCTACTATCCTATATGGACTTGGGCCTTTGTGGATGAAGAACACTCAGTTATCCCCAAAAATGGACAAAATTATATTTAGTTGATTTGTACAACATGAACTGAAATAACAGTGCTGAGTTTCAATGGGTCTGTTTGCTGAATTAGAATATGTTTGGGGCCAATATCCAGTTACCTTCTATTGATTGATTGATTGATGAGATGGAGTCTCACTCTGTAGCCCAGGCTGGAGTGCAGTGGCGCAATCTTGGCTCACTGCAACCTCCACCTCCCGGGTCCCGGTTCAAGCAATTCTCCTGCTGCAGCCTCCCAAGTAGCTGGGATTACAGGCATGTGCCACCATGCCCAGCTAATTTTTGTATTTTTAGTAGAGATGGGGTTTCACCATGTTGGCCAGGCTGGTCTTGAACTTCTGAACTCGTGATCCACCTGCCTCGCTCTCCCAAAGTGCTGGGATCACAGGCGTGAGCCACCGCGCCCTGCCCAGTTACCTTCTCTTTAAATCTTGTTCTCCCCACAAATGACATCAACATCTATGGGTGGAGTCTTCTTAACAGCACTAGTGCTGTTTTAAGTATGATAATAAAAGGAAAAAAGATGATCTTGAGCTGAGATAGCTTAAAGATTGCAATAGGAACAGGATACCCTTTGAAAAGAGAATGTAAGCTCTTCAGAAGAGTAAGAATTCAGGATATCCTAGGTCATTGCTGGTGGCATTGTCATTTATCAGTGGCTGCAGAAACACGGTGGACAGATTTCCTGAAAAATTTTTAAAAGGCTTTTTTCCTGAATTTTCTCCTGATGTAAACCATTATTTATTTGCAAGAGATGAGGGGAAAAAGGCATATACATATATTAAAACTTCAAGCCTTTAAAATAGCCATTGCCTGCTTCCCAAATGGCCTATTTAGTAAGTCTCATTTTTCTTGCAATGATTTCCTCTTCAGACAAAGTTGCCTAGGGGTAGTCTATTAAAATTTATTTTATGGGTTTTTCTTTTCTTTCTTTTTTTAACTAGATTACATGTTGGACTGCAGTTAACAACGTAGACATGGTACCCACAATCTACTCTGCATCCCTCCACTCACAAAAGCATTCTGGAGAGACTGCACTTCATCCACGCAAAGATTAGGTGTATAGGGTTGAGAAAATGGGAGCTGAGGAGGTAAGAGGCGATGGATGGAAGCCCACTATCTAAACAGGTAATCACAGGTAATCTCCTTTTTAATTTTATCTAATTAATTATTTATTTTTTGAGATGGAGTCTTGCTTTGTGGCCCAGGCTGGAGTGCCGTGGCATGATCTCTGCTTACTGCAACCTCTGCCTCCTAGGTTCAAGCGATTCTCCTGCCTTAGTCTCCCGAGTAGCTGGGATTACAGGTGTGTACTACCACGCCCAACTAATTTTTATATTTTTAATAAAGACGGGGTTTCACCATGTTGGTCAGGCTGGTCTCGAACTCCTGACCTCAAGTGATCTGCCCGCCTCGGCCTCCCAAAGTGCTGGGATTACAGGCGTGAGCCACCATGTCCAGCTGTGACCTGCTTTTTAAAAAGACTGCCCCCTTCCCCCTCACATCCTGCATCAAGCGCTCATACCTATGATGGTGATCCTGACAACAGCATGGGGTTCTCCACTAATATTGTTTTGATCATATCTACTGTGTGGTTTACAGACTTCATGGTCTTGGAAAAAACACAAGCACGGAGGAGGAAAAGGTAGAACAGTTGAAAATTCATCAGGTGATAAGAGGAAATCAGGTTTGAAATCAGAATGAATCAGGAAAACAACCCTCAGAGCTTTGATGTGATCCCTTCCATCCTACAGTGAGCAGGGTATCTGATCTTACTTCTACCCAACACCACCCAAGAGTGAAGGTGCCAGAGTTAAGGGCCTTTTACACAGGAGAGAGGTGGGCACCCTCATAAGGCTCTCCAGTCTTCCCAGGAGTCATTTCTCAGACAACTGATTGATTCAAAACCAATTTAATATTAAGGCCTTGAATTATAGAAGACAGGAATATCAATGAAAGTATTTCCATGCCTGACAATGGTTCCAAACTAACATAAAAAACTGAATCAAATAACACCTTATAATCTTCTGTATTACTCAAATTATGTTTCCCATGATAATTTACATGTACTATCCTAGTATGTCTAAGAATATTCCATATATAAGGCCATCACATTCTACTGAAATTCCCTGAGTGTCACAGCTGGAATAACCACTTCCCCATGATTATTCACTTCCTTTGGCTAGAGGAACCAGCTCTGCCAGGGTCCAATACCAGCGTTTCTGTGGTGGTTCCCTCACCATGTCTTTGCAGACATCCAGCCTCTGCCATTAGTTGGGATGTTTTACAGCAAACAACACTGCATTTAAAGATGCTTATTTAGAGAGATTTAATTAAAGTGATGAGCGTTATCATCATTACTGTTATTATTAAAATATTATGGAAGTTCCTAAGTGCAGAATGAGAACTCCATGCCCCAGTGATTTTCATCTCCCAAAATAATCAAAGTTAAATCTAGCAGGAACTATTTGGCTTTATGATCTTGGAAGATACAGTGTTGCTTAATGTCTGCTGAATTCTTCCTTTGCCCTTCACCTTTCTCTACCTCTCTGTGATTTTTCTTTCTTCTCCACTTGAAAATAAACATTCTTTACCTTCGGGCCTCTCATTTGCTGATCCTTGAGTCGTGATGGTGATGAGTAATGATGGCTCTGTGGCTCATTTCACTGCTAATACCAGTGCCATTGACTTGGCTTTTACTTTAAAAACTGGGAAGTGGGTAACAGACACCCACACTTCATGAGGCTGCTCTGTCTCAAATGCTTCCCATCAGACAGAGAGAAACAGAGCTTCCTTTCTTGGTGGAGAACATGAGCTATCTTTTATGCCTTCTTAGTTAATGAAAGGTCTTACTGTAAGAATAGCTTTTCCAGTCCATAAGCAAGATAACTCATGAAAAAAATCTGCTAACATTTCTAAGAGTTAAATACGAAACACCCATCTTTAAGTGACACAGAAACATCATCAAATAGTGTAGTGTTGCCTCAAAGATATGTTCATGGGTCTAACAGTGAAATAACTGGTGTTATGACATGACAGCGAGGATTTTTCCCTCTGTTTTATAAGAGCCTTCTCTCTCAGTTTTGTCCGTGAGTTGAGAGCCAGGGCAGCTTTTCCAATAGAAAGTACATTTGGTTTCAATTCACTTTCATAACAAGAGACACTAACTCTTAGGAAGATGGAGAACATTAAGCTCCATTGTTCAGGCTGTGGATGACTGACTTGGGTGGCAGAAAGCTAGAGTCTCTTTTCTGAAGAAGAAAATGCCTATGGGTGCAAATCTCATTCCCAAACAGCCCTTTTTTTTTTTTTTTTTTTTTTTTTTTTTTTTTTTTAATGACACAGCTATAAATGACAGTGAAGGAAAATTAAAAGAATCATCTCAAATCATAGATAGGAAGGGACCTCAAGAAATCATCATCTGATTCAGCCCTCACCTCTAGAAAGTTTTGTTTCTTAAATAATTTTATAAACACCAAGGCATTGGTTATTTAACAAAGTCTAACGGCAGAGAAAATATTGTATAAATTATTTTAGTAAGCTGCTTGTAGGACCTTTTATTATCTTAAATAATGACTAAATGAATGAAATTATTTGAGATTTGGCAGCTTTAAGATTGCAGAGGTTGTTAAGAGGTAGAAATAGGATCCATGTTGTGTTCCTTTGGCAAAAGAAAATACTCACGCCACTGATTCATGTCCCAAATAACCAGAAACTCACTCCCCATCTTTACAATTTTTGAGAAAGAACCTGTCATGTACATTTCCTTTTCTCTCACTGACAGAAAGGAAGGCCTATTGGATAAGCAAATACAATGGAAGAGTTCTGACGCACAAAATGTCCTAATAAAGTGTCCTTCAGGGTAAAAAATACTCAAGTTGGGAGTTATGTAATTCTATCCTTGATATTATTTAGAAAACAACAGGGGAAAATACCATCCACTGTACATTCCTCGAGAACCTCCAATCAAAGGCTCTAGCATGTTTCCTGGCTTCAGACTGGCTATAAATAAATTTAATAAGGACAAAAAAAAAAATCACTGCATCATTTACAGTTCTCTCTCAACTCCAGCTGACAAAAATCCAGTCCAGATGTTTGTGTTGCAAGAACAACAGTAAGAGGGTGAGCCTCAATCGTGAATATGAAAGCCCAGAGAGGGTGAGTTTGAAGAGAACAGGAGAGAGCTAGGTTGGCAGGGAGGGTGTGAACAAACCTGATTTGATACTAACTTACAGAAACACAGTAATTAATTTATTTTTGTGTATAAGAAATCCAGTTTATTAGCCTTTCCTCTGCCTCATCTCCCTTTTCAAAGCCACTGGAGTTTGGCTGGTGAAGCTTGAAATGGTTGTTCCATAACCTTTGCTTTTAAATTAAACAAATGACTTCAGATTTTGGAGCAGTTGTTGACTCAGGGGAAAGCATGCCATTAAAAGTGTGCCAGAGACAGATTTAATTGGTACAAGTCCCAAAAACTGCTTGAAAGAGTACAGGCTTCCCGCATATAGATTTCAGGGAAATTACTCAAAGGCCGCACAGCTTTGTCAGAATTTGAGATGTGAAACAAGGCAGCTGAAAGACTCCATATCAAAAGGGTAAATTCAATTCAGGAGATATTAATCTGATTACCTAAGTAAGGCTGCGAATCGGATATGCTCCATTGTGCGCTCTCGTTCAACCTGGACAGCTGGAGGAGCCAATAGCTTCCTTTTCTCTGACATATAATTAAGTTTTAAGAGACGATCAGGTTACGGATACAAAGTTTTAAGAAATATTTCATTCAGGAGTGGCATTTACAGTGCTCGCCTGTTGCAAGAGACATTGTTCACTTTATTTCCTTGAGCCACACTGGAGAGTGTGTGGATCGGGGCCTAGGGGCTTGGTGTTTGTGTTTCAGGCTACAATAAACGCCCTCTGTGCACCTGCCTGGAGGAAAAACCAGTCCAGCCGCCTCCCAAGACAAAAGCGCCCTGTATTAAGTGCTGAAAACCCAGACATGAACTGACCCTGTCAAATTCCAGCTAGGAAAAAAAAAATCAATATTTTCATCCAATCCAAGAGGAGCTGTCATGTAGGTTTCTGGATTTCCTTTTTCATCTGCACTAAGTCTGAACAACAATGACCTGTCAGCAGAAGTCATCTCCTTTCTCATGAGTCTCCTCGTCTTTCTAGATTCCTTCCCTGATGGCACAACCCATTGCCTAGCATGCCATAATCTGCCCTCCAGAGGTCAACACATTCTCCCACTCTTTCTCTACCAGGTCTTTCCCACTGGAATCTCACTTCGGCCATGCCAGTTCATCTTCTGAAAGAGAACATTACTAACTCATGTGTTTTCAGCAAGTTTTCCAACACACACTTGTCACAAACTCTAGGTACATTTAGAATTGCAAGAATGTGGCTGGGTGCAGTAGCTCATGCCTGTAATCCCCGCACTTTGGGAGGCTGAGGCGGGCGGATCATGAGGTTAGGAGATTAAGACCATCTGGGCCAACATGGGGAAACCCCATCTCTACTAAAAATACAAAAAAATTAGCCGGGTGTGGTGGCGGACGCCTGTAATCCCAGCTACTCCAGAGGCTGAGGCAAGAGAACGGCGTGAATCCGGGAGCTGGAGCTTGCAGTGAGCCGAGATCGCGCCACTGCACTCTAGCCTGGGTGACACAGCAAGACTCCATCTCAAAAAATAAATAAATAAATAAATAAATAAAAGAATTGCAAGAATGTTTATTAGGCCAAAGGATCAAGGTTATATTTCTTCCATGCCCACTGTGGTTTCCAATGCAAATTGGTCAAAGGATACACTGGGTCACAGGTACCAATTTCAGATGACTTCCTCTGAGAGAGCTGTTCAGCTTGGGCTTGTTCTAATTCATGTCTAGAATTAATCATGCTGGTCTCAGTTGACCTGCACATTCTCATGGAGAAAAAAATTTATTTCCTACAAATATGAAACCCAGTTAATGAAGTTTCATTTGTGAATTTCACCAGCGGCATGGGTAACGTTAGCCTAAGTCATGGGTAAATAAACTGAAAAGGACAAGGTGATTACCTGAATTTGAAAGTGCAAGTTGGTTACAGGACCAGAAAGGACTTGTGAATTGCAATCTCCCACTTCTCTAAGCCAACACTGAATGGAGGGAGAAATTAATTAAATCATGATTTTGATAATTATTTAAAACTGCCATAGACAGTAAAGTTTTGGCTACAAACATTTTTAAATAGATTTGATGATGAATAACTAAACTTTCAAGGTTAATGGTTTTCTCAAGGTTCTTCAACAGCTCCTCCAAACTCTAGCCCAGCAGGGAGGGATGGACATGGGAACCAAGATGCTCAGCACAGAAAGCCAGTTCCCTAACACAGCCCTTCCACTAGGATGTACTCAACTGTTTTTGTCTGAAGAGAGGAGAGGAACCAAGAAGCCGTTTACCTCATTTGGTGCTCATTAAACAGCTGGCCAAGGAAAAGTCACCCACCACAGGTACTAAGCTACTTCAGCCTGTACCATGCTACGATGGCCAGCCTGGCAAGTTCTCAGTGGAACAGGGGGCTGGTTAATAGCCTGCCACCTTGTGAGTGGGTCTAACTCAATGACGGAGGTGGTCTGCTGGCTGATATCCAGGCACTGCAGACGCAGTGAGTCAGGACAGATAAACCAGGAGGCCCATCTTAGTTCTGCCCTGACATCCTAAGACAGTGGTCCAAGCCTCCATCACAAAGATCATAATGATTTCTCCTTTCTGTGAATGCCTCTGATATTAAAAATCTGCTTCTCTCATCCTGTTAATTCATTAGATGCTGTAATACAGTGTGACTTTAACTGTTTCATGTCTGTGGGCCTCATGTTCTGGATTTTCCTTATTTTCATAACTTTTCTTGTCTTACCCACTGTAGTGCAATACATATAGCCAGTTTAGATGTGAAGTTTAGCTTCATTACAGTATGCAGGAATTCTAGGGTTCCAACCAGATAAAGCTGACAAACACTAGAATTAGCCTTTATGTTTAAGAGGAGAGGAGCCAAGCCTGATACTGTTCTTACGGCCTCCTGAAAATTCAGCAAGCATTTCACATTATAGATGCTTCATACTTAATATGTAAATGAATGAACAACTGAATGAACGGACCCAGGGCTCAAATTTTGGTTTCAGTCTCACTCTACTTGGGATAGTAAAGAGCTCTGCAGTAAAAACAAGGAAGGGAGAAATTTGAACTATACCAAGTGGTGGGAATACATGACAATGACTCAATGGGATGTGGGGAAAACATACTAGAACCTACCTCATATTTTAAAAATTCTATTTCTGGTGTGTTTTATATAACTTTATATAGTAGCACTATAGTTTTCGGCAGCAGTTTTCCATATTTGGGGGCAATATGCTAAAAAAATGATGGATTATAGATTCAAAAGATTGCTGCTCTGGATATCTAATGTAATAACAGTGACAAAAGGAATGTGCCAAAATGCTCATAGATGGGTTGGTCCAGCCTTCTTTAAGCGGTGAACAGAGAAGCCTGTTTGAGGCTTGAAAAAGAACATACCAATTTGCTCACTGAACACAGAATGTGGCAGAAGAAGCAAACTGACAGACCTGCCAGCTTCACCTAATGCAAGCTCCTATGTGTATAGCTGAGGGAACTGAGGTCCAGAAAAGTTAAGTGCCTTGCTCACAACAGTACAGATGATTTGTGGCAAAGCTGGTCCTTGAATACAAGTCTCCCAATTCCAAATGCAGTGCTTCAGCTTCTGTTAAAACACACTGCTTTTCTACTGACTATCAGTATAGAGATTTCAGGGCACATATAAAGAAACAGCTACAATTGTAGTAATGCATGGAAACCTCTCAACTATAACAATGACAGAAATATGTGATCGTAAGCTCTAGCTGAAGTAGTTGTATGATCATCTTGAAGAGCTGAGTATGGTATACTGGTCAAGAGCAAAGACTCTAGAGCCAGACTCTAGGTTTAAATGCCAACTAATTACTAGTTATGTGATCATCAGCAAGTTATGGAAACACTTTGTACTTCAGTTTCTTTGTTTCTAAATTGAGGGTAATAATTGAACCCCACTAAGTTGTTGCATTTTTATGTGTTTAGTATAGTGCCTGACGCATAGTAGGCACTCAATATTATTATTGCAATCATTAGCAAAAGGAACATAAAACGTGTATTAATTTCCATAGTGCCTTTTATTTTTGAGACAGAGTCTTGCTCTGTCGCCCAGGCTGGAGTGCAGTGGCACCATCTCAGCTCACTGCAACCTCTGCCTCACAGTCTCAAGCGATTCTCGTGCCTCAGCCTCCTGGGTTGCTGGGATTATAGGCATGCATCACCACACCCAACTAATTTTTGTATTTTTCGTAGAGATGGTGTTTCACCATGTTGGCCAGGCTAGTCTTGAACTCCTGACCTCGAGTGATCTGCCCACCTCAGCCTCCCAAAGTGCTGGGATTACAGGCATGAGCCACCACACATGGCCCTCATAGTTCCATTTAGTACTTTAAGTCATTTGCTACTTTCTCTCACCTCCTAGCAGAGTTATAGATAGCCTGACACCATTTCTAACCATAATGCACCTTGATAAATGGAGGGCTCACCTGATGTTATTCATAAGACTGGTATACCAAAGAAATCTCTCCCAGGTTAGTAAGGTGGGAAACTAAAACCAGACCTGGCCACCCAACATCTCAGAATGGTTAAAACTTATTATGAAGTTCTCGTTGCTTTAAGAAGTTTAGGGCTAACCCCACCCCGAAGTGATTTGCCTCAAAGAGATCAAAATCCAAGTTCTGTAGTTTCATCTCCATCCCCCTAACCTGTAAATGGCTGCCTGAGAAATTGCTTCCAACTACAAAATGATTCTGTCACTTCCCTATTTCTTTTTTTTATTATTATTATACTTTATATTCTGGGATACATGTGCAGAACATGCAGGTTTGTTGCATAGGTATACACGTGCCATGGTAGTTTGCTGCACCCATCAACCTGTCATCTACATTAGGTATTTCTCCTAATGCTATCCCTCCCCTAGCCCCCCACCCGGTGTGTGATGTTCCCCTCTCTGTGTCCAAGTATTCTCACTGTTCAGTTCCCACTTATGAGAGAGAACATGCGGTGGTTGGTTTTCTGTTCTTGGGTTAGTTTGCCAAGAATGATGGTTTCCAGCTTCATTCATGTCCCTGCAAAGGACATGAGCTCATCCTTTTTTATGGCTGTATGGTATTCCATGGTGTATATGTGCCACATTTTCTTTATATTTCCCTATTTCAATGGCTCCCTATTACCCTCAGGAAAAAATTCAAACTGATTAGCATGAGAAATAAGACCTTTCACAATCCAGCCCCTGCCTGGCTCTACACCCTGCCTCGATTCCACGACGGCGGCTTTTCCCTCTGCCGGGTGCACTTTCCCCTTCTCTCTCTCCTCTTAGGAACTGCTGTTAATTCTTCACGCACCTCCTTGTTGTAAAGTTCCTAGAGAGCCTCCATCCCCAAGCCAGGACTCCTATCTAACCTAGTGCCATCATGACACCAAATGTAACCTGCTTAGTCGTCTGTCATAGCCACACCCTTTCCCCTCCCCTGACTGTGAGCTTCCCAAAGAGCAGGGACTGTAGCTTTTGTCTCTGTGTCCCAAGCACCTGTCTAACACATGACCTAGTAGACAGTTGGTGGCTAATAAATATCATTATAGTGTATCACACTAAGCTACTCAGTCATCATCCTTCTGTGAAGGTGGGAGATTTCTCCTTCAAAACCTGAGCTGTTCTGCTTCTGTTCTTTCCTTTCTCACGTGGTTCCCTGAATTGCCTATTGCCATTCATCATATAGTATTTATTACCATTAATTATTTATTAACTATTATTGTCAAGCACTTTCTAAGATGTGGGGATCCAGCACTGAACAAAAGTGACAAAAATTCCTGCCCCCAAGAACTTACATTCTGGCCGGGCACAGTGGCTCACTCCTGTAATCCCAGCAATTTGGGAGGCCGAGGCAGGTGGATCACTTGAGGTCAGGAGTTTGAGACTAGCCTGGCTGACATGGCAAAACCCCATCTCTACTAAACATACAAAAAAATTAGCCAGGCGTGGTGGTGTGTGTCTGTAATCCCAGCTACTCAGGAGGCTGAGGCACGAGAATTACTTGAATGTGGGAGGCGGAGGTTGCAGTGAGTGGAGATCATGCCACTGCACTCCAGCCTGGGTGATAGAGTAAAACTGTATCTCAAAACAAACAAACAAACAAACAAACAAACAAAAAACACCTCACATTCTAATGACCCTAAAACAGGACTTTCTGCTGGTTTACCTTAGTTTTGTACTATCCAGTCAAAGGGCAAGCTATTTTCCTCATTTCTAGTTTGGTCCCTGATGGAGCAAGAAACTTCTTCCTGGCTGGCCTTGGATCCACCCCTTCGTCTCTGGCAGCCACTTATTGGCTGTTGTTTGTTTTCTGGGGTCTACATTTAAAGATTTCAATTGCTTATTCTATCTCTGGCCTAGAGTCACACTCAGATGGAATTTATTTTGAGACTTTTCTAGCTTCATTTACCTAAATATCATATTTTAAAACAAAAAAAAGTTTGTCTCCTTAAACTTGTCCACTGGATTTTTTTCATCCTCTACAGCTGGAGATGACAGTGCCAGGAAATGTGATTATCTTAGCTGCTTTGATGAACCTATTAGATGGAAGTATGGTTAAAAAAAATCAACATCACAACCTAAAAAGACCTTCTATTAAACACGGGAATCTCCACCTTCAACACACACACATACACTGCACATATATACATATACATTTGCATTTAACCCACAAAACTCAGACACTCCCCTGAGGGTAGAGAGTAATTCTGCTCTTGCATACTGTAAATCATGGAAAGGATGTAACTAACAGACACAGAGTTCTCCACTGCACATATTTGAGTTATCCAGCTGCCTTCTTGGCTTCTCTGGCTTCCCTTGCTCAAGCAGTGGATAGATCATGGCTGTCCATGGGGACAGCCTGTGCTAATGTGCCTCTGTTATATGTCCCTGAATATGAGGTAACTTATACATGGTTAAATTTAAGCCTCATATCTCACCAGATAATAATAGTTTAGACAGTGGATTGTGGATAAACAGAAGAGACATCTCTCCCCTCCTGAAGACAAATTCAAGGGCTGATTATTGGTATAAAGAAAATGGATCTAAAGAAAATTAGATCAAGGAAGAGCCAGATTATCTGGGGCTAAAAGAAAATATTTTGGGGGCTGGGTGCGGTGGCTCACGCCTTTCATCCCAGCACTTTGGGAGGCCGAGGCAGGCAGATCATGAGGTCAGGAGATCAAGACCATCCTGGCTAACATGGTGATATCCTGTCTCTACTAAAAATACAAAAAATTAGCCGGGTGCGGTGGCAGGCGCCTGTAGTCCCAGCTACTTGGGAGGCTGAGGCAGGAGAATGGTGTGAACCCGGTAGGCAGAGCTTGCAGTGAGTCGAGATTGTGCCACTGCACCCCAGCCTGGGCAACAGAGCAAGACTCTGTCTCAAAAAAAAAAAAGAAAATATTTTTACATTTCATTTTGAAAACAGTATATTGGCTTGATGGCATGGACTAGTGATAGGTAACTTCTACCAAAATTTTGATCTGAAAGGAGAGGGCTGGGCGTGGTGACTCACACCTGTAATCCCAGCACGTTGGGAGGTAGAGGCAGGAGGATTGGTTGAAGCCAGGAGTTTGAGACTAGCCTGGGCAAGATAGCAAGACTCTGTTTCTACAAAATAAAACTGAAAAAATTAGCCAGGCATGGTGGTGTATGCCTGTAGTACCAGCTACTTGGGAGGCCGAGGTGGGAGAATCACAGGAGCCTGGATTCACCCCTAAAATCCAGCCATTCTTTTCTTCTTTATGATCTCTGACCCAGAGGCCTCTCACCCTTGGTATAGCATTCTCTGCAGTGATGGAAAACAAGGATCTCTTCTCAGAGAGTCCTTCTAACTTGAAAGCCTCTGGGATCACACCACCTCTTGACATCTCATTCTCTCAGCCTTTGGCTCTGTTGTCACCTCTCTAGTTGAGGCAACTGACAAAGATGCCTTGGTGTTTTGTCCCTCCAGCCTTCTTGGCATTGAGACCTTAACAGAAACAGTACAGATTTGAGAAATCAGACAGTAAATCCTAGACGGCAAAAAGATTTGAGGGTGAGGGGAAACTACTTTCAAAGCTAGCCCAACTCTCACACAAACTACCTAAAGGACTGCTCCCCAAAGAAACCTCTCTGGCTCTCATCTAACTTAACTGTAACGCATCTTGTGCTTCAAATGTGCCTCCTTTTGACAAACTAGCACCAGCAAAACAGAGCTCCTGACCAAGAAGCACTTCCTGGTGGTTGACTTTAATGTTCCCTTTCTCCTTTTGATCTCCCAGCTGAGGTTATATTGCCCCCTGGCCTCCAGGCTGAAAACCCTCAACACATTCCTCTCCCTTTTGGGATTTACAGCTTTTCTGACATTTGTAGGCTGTGCCCATCTCCTCTCAACTCTAGCCTCCCCTACCTCACATAATATTTAAGCTTTCTTTAGCCGAATGCCGCACATGTTTTGGTGCTTTTAATCTTTTTCTATAAATCAGGCGTTTCATGGCATCTGAACAGCTGCTGGAAGACATGCGCCCAGTCAAGTGCTATGGACTCCTGAATAGCAGGGAAGTAGAGCGCTGGCTGGCGCATGCCCTTGCGAATGGAGCCATGTAAAATTGTGTGTGTTGATATAGTCTGTGGCTTCGCAAACAAAACTGAAAGGTCACTAGGACACTTCAACATTTTTATCCAAAACTCACTCCTAAGAGGCAGCAGTAACCAAATTTAAAACTTCCCGGGAGGGACTCTGACTTCTGTTCCCGGCACACCACCTCTCACTGTGTGGCCTTTTAGCAATTCTCTTCTCTCCTTCATGCTTCCGTTGCTTGAGGTAGATTAAGAAGTTCATCATTTTAAGACAATTAAAAATAGTAGGGAA
>NW_016806895.1:1505005-1528401 GCF_001698545.2 Rhinopithecus bieti | reverse complement strand
CATGCTGCTCTTCCGGGGACGTTGTCTGCAGGCACTCAGAATGGTCCAGCGTTTGACATACCGACGTAGGCTTTCCTACAATACAGCCTCTAACAAAACTAGGCTGTCCCGAACCCCTGGTAATAGAATTGTTTACCTTTATACCAAGAAGGTTGGGAAAGCACCAAAATCTGCATGTGGTGTGTGCCCAGGCAGACTTCGAGGGGTTCGTGCTGTAAGACCTAAAGTTCTTATGAGATTGTCCAAAACAAAGAAACATGTCAGCAGGGCCTATGGTGGTTCCATGTGTGCTAAATGTGTTCGTGACAGGATCAAGCGTGCTTTCCTTATCGAGGAGCAGAAAATCGTTGTGAAAGTGTTGAAGGCACAAGCACAGAGTCAGAAAGCTAAATAAAAAAATGAAACTTTTTTGAGTAATAAAAATGAAAAGACTTGCTGTAAAAAAAAAAAAAAAAAAAAAAATAGTAGGGAAACACTAATGTTAATAATGTTGATCATAGTTGCTAATATTAACTTTGTAGTCAGACCATAGGCTTTCAAAGTACTAATTTAGCCAACTTGCACCATACCCCCAAGGAGTGGATTTTTAAAACTTCTCCACTCATACCCGTTGGTACATGGCCCTACACAAACCAATGAACCTCTAGTTTGAGATTGGGCTGCGAAGGGCCTCGGAGCTAAAGTATGTAGAGATTTCTGCTAACTTGACCAACCCACCCCAAAGTCTGTGGTTAATGGATTACAAATTTGGGTAATGCAGGACAATAAATCACAACTCTAATAATAAAGCTGAAAATACACACAATTTAAGTAGAAACACCAGTGTTTTTTATCGGAAATGAAAGAAACCATTGATCATAGCAACTGTCTGAGATTAGCAGGGAGCCACATTTTCAAACATCCTGCAGTAAATCCAGAGCAGATCCAGCTGGAAAGCAAGAGTGGAAATAAGACTTGAAAATTCATACCATGCTTTGAAGTTTGCTTCTTTCACAACCATGAGTCTCTGATTTGTCCCAACCATTCTGAGCTGCTCTTGCTTGTTGAACTTATTTTAAAAGAGAACACAAGCCACAAACTTGCATATAATCTTTCAAATGGACTCCAGCTTTTTGCAGGGATGGCTTGGTAGGGAATATGAATCCCCAAATACTTTCTCTTGCACATGAAATCAGCCATCAATTCCCCTGACTCCAACCAGAATAGAAAGCCTTCCAACAATAAAACTAGAAACCACTTTTGGCTCTAGGAAGTACTGCTGTTTCTCTTGTGTTCTTTCCTTGACCTAGCCACACATTTTACATTTTTAGTTTTCATGTGCTATGATCTATCAAAAACAAGTAATGCAGAAAACAGGACACAACATGCCAGACGCTGGGAATACCAAGATGGCAGCCTAATATTGTCTTCTTTTCCATAAAGCCAGGTGGAACTCCTGAAGTGGGCCATGTCACCATAATGAAGTAACTGCTACTCTGCTAAATCATCAGAAGAAAGCAAGCCAATGGTCTACAGCTTCCATCTTGCACAGGGCTCACTGTTACCATCAGTCAAATCTCACCTACCAACTGTGTCACAGTAGGTGGGCACTCAGCCAGTCCTGCTCAAATCCCAGGTGACTTTGGAACGGGATACGGCATCCTAGGCCATTTGGACTGTTAGATCCCTTCTCTATTAATCACTCTGGGGGAAAGAGATGTTACCTATGACTGAGGTCCAGCAATCCTCAGTATCTCCAATGACCATAAGGAAGAATTGGCAAGGGCTAAGAAACGTGCCCTTGGCCACAGAACAGTCACAATAACTAAGCACGGAACACTATAATAACCTGTATGTCTGAACTTCTGTCAACAAAATGAAATCTGAAGAAGAAAATACTGTGACTCAAAGTACCTAGTCTAGAACAATATAGAATATACAACCAAAAAATCCTTATTTCTGTCCCTATCTCTTCTGTTGAATGACAGATTGGATGACTAGACGATTGCTACAGTCTTTTCCAGCTCTAACAATTAAGATCATAAGGAGGGTCTGAAGATTAGAAACATTCACCCAATGATAGGGTTTAATTCTGATTTGCAGAGTGGGAAGAATGACTGTGTTGTTGATGTTGCCCTAAACACAATAAAAAGGACCTTCAGAAACCTTAGCATTGGTACTCTGGCATACCTGCAACAGTCTCCCCTTCCTGTATTGCTGTCTCTTTCTCACTCTGTGTACACTTCAGGTCTTGTCTCTTGCTCTCTCTGCCTGTCTCCACACAAAGGTATACAAGATCAGAAGTGTGTGCAAACCAGTGAGCATGAGAAACACTGGGATTTGGCGGGGGGACGAGGTCTATCCTGTCCTGTAATAGAATTCAGCTGCAGTGCACAGTGTACTGTTTAAACAGTGCTCCCTTGAAAACAGTTGTGGGGTGAGAACAAGCAGCCAAGAGCAGCCAGCGATCAAATGATCTGAGTGGACCTCAGAGGAGTAGTGCCCAGCAGGGGCTGATTCAGGGAAATGAAGTCCCTTCTGCTCTGATGCAGAGGAGGGAATACAAGTGACCTGGCCCAACCGAGAGATCTCTCCCACCCCAACAGATCCTGGACTATTAATATCTGCCAGCTGCAGGCCCAGAGCATCCCCCTGCTGAGATCAAAAGAGCTCCTATCTTAGCTGGAACAAGGTCATCTGCACAGGGCTGTAAAAAGCGAGCCCTGGCTGGCTGCAGGGACGTCTATGGGGGAGGAGAAGTCAGGAGATGGGAGGTGCTCTCTCACGCTCCTTTAATCTCGGCTGACCAGCTGTTGCCCTCCCAGTGTTTGTAAAGTTGAGAGTTCTTTGTTTTTGTGTTGCTGGGTATCCCCGCCCCCCCAACTCTTATTAAATTTGTGGCTGAGTTGTTGGCTTGGATTAAGTAGACTCATGTTCACTGCTTGACATCATGGTATAATTCTCTTCATTGAGGTTTCATTCCACTGTTGAGTTATCCAGCTCCCAGGTGGGAGAGCCAAAGAAGGCAGAAGTACACCTCAAGGGCCAAGGACTTTCCCGGCATTGCTCCTGCCCCTGAGCTTTGTGCCTTGAGAAGGAATGGGAGGGCAAACTGAATTTTCTCTATTTACTTAAACTATCTCCTCATATGTGCAGTGTGCTTGTCAATTTGCAGCCTGCCTTTCACAAACTATCCCATTCACAAACTATTGGGAGAATGGAACTTTCAGAACTTATGCAAATTGACCAGAGTTACAAAGTCACCCCATCCCAGTGTGTTTCTCATTTTCACTGGTTAGCACACACTTCTGATTTTGTATAACTTTGTGTGGAGAGAGGCGGAGAGAGCAAGAGACACACAGACAAGACCAGAAGTGTATCCAGAGTGAGAAAGAGAAAACATACAGTGAGGAAAGGCTCCTGCAGGTATGCCGAAGTATCAGTGCTAAGATTTATTAAAGATCCTCTCGACTGTGTTGAATCTAGGGCAACATGAGCAACACAGCCATTCTTCCTACTCTGTAAGTCAGAATTAAACCCCATCAGTGGGTGAATGCTCCTGACCTTCAGACCTACCTCATGATCTTATATGCTAGAGCTGGAAAAAACTTCGGCAATCTTCTATTCATCCAACCTGTCATGTAACAGAAGAAACTGAGACCCAAAGTGATCAAAAGGGCCTGCCCAACACCACAGTTAATAACACAATGGCATAGCTGATACAACGAATGCTTGAAACAAAAGAGAGCAATTTATACATGCATGTGCACATGTGTGTGCGCAAATCATAGGAACTTCACAACCGTTGTAATATATTTGAATGGCTATAAATGTTCTAAGACATTGTCCATTTTAATCCACTAATAAAAAACCTTCATTATAGACTTTAGGAATATGTTTATATAGCCTCTTTATCTGCTCAGCTATAGAAAACAAATCTAGAAAAATCAATTATTTCCATTCTTTCTTGGATTTCTGGGAAGATAAGCTGGTAACTCTTCCTTTGTTATGAACACAACGTCAGGGGTGTCTTGTGGCAGTTATACTGCAGCCCCAAAGCAATTTCTTTTCTATGTGTTTTGTTCTTCTTTTTTGCTTGAGATAAACCAGGAAGGCAGCACAAAGAAAAGTACTTACTGATTTTCAAATAAGGAAGCAGTTTACTCGATTCTGGTCTCCGCAGAGCTGAATAAGTGTGTGTGTGTGTGTGTATCTGTGTATGTGTGTGTGTGATAATTTGAACAATTTTTTAACAATGCTCATAGGTGCTGTATATGATTCTTATGGTCACTGTTCTTCTGAAGTATTTACTGTGATATTCATTCAGCATTTATTTACTGGCTAGTGTGTGTCTAGAACTTTGCTAGTCACCGGATAACAACATGGATACAAAAAGAATATGACATGGTCGTGTCTTTAAACTCTGCCAATTTAGGCAGAAAAACATGCAAAGTAAAATTAATTTTCTAGACTTTTTCCTTATATAGTTGAGCAGATAGAGTGGCCACAGAGGAAAAACAGAGAGTGAGACCATGGGCAAGCAGCTTCTGTGAAAGAGGCAGTCTTTAAATAAGCCTCGAAGGAGTGGATGTGGGACGAGAAGCAGAAGAAGTGAAAAAGAGAAGCGCTGTTCTCGAGTGAGCTGTCTCTGCACAGGCCTGGAGCTGGGCCTGGGGAGGGGCAGGGCAAGGGCTGCACGCTTGGCATAGGAGCTTCACCTAAGATACTGGCAGAAACTAAATTTGAATAGAAAGGAAATGACAGATTATGAAGGGTTAAAATCATTAACTTTATCCAGTGGTGTTTTGAAAACCTGTCTACCCAAAGGGAGGAAATAAAAAAACAAGCCACCTGATTTTTAGCATTTGCTCATTTCCATGGTATAAATACTTTCGCTATGGCTGATTTCAAGCTAACAAACCCCAAATCCCTAAATATGTTAAAATCAGCTTACTGATTTTAGGTCATTCTCAGAAAAAAACATACAAAAAAACAATAAAAAAGAAACAAACAGACAAAAAAACTTCTCTAAGATTTCTGAGTAGGAGAGCAACAGAGTAGAACGAGGCCAGACGGGGAAGTTCAGTTTGGTAGTGGCAGAATGTAAACTGTAGAGGCTAGAGCTGGGAAGGCCAATCTGGATGTTATTACAATAATCCAACTGGGAGTTTAGTAAATCAGCTGACCACAACACACATTACAAAAAAGAGGGGACAAAGGAATGATATATGCGGAAAGAAGTACTAAGCAGACTTGATGACAAAAGTTTCAGGGGGAGGAATACTCCATGATTCAGGTCTTCAGCCTCGCTAATGGGGGTTCTGATGATGTATCCCTGAACTCAGAAGGAAGGTACACAAAGCATTGTACAGTTTTTCATAAATAAGCCACAGTTTTCACTCCTTAAGCCACCACTAAGAAGCAGAGGTGTGGTTCTTGCAATTTCTAAGACCATAACGCAAAGCTGATCTGCAGAAGACCATCTGGGCAGTCAGTCAGCAGCCTTGCTAGGCCTAAAAGTCTCCTATATTCCATCATGAACAATTCTCAGAAAGTGGAAAGGGCGGAGGGGCCTGGAAGAGCTCTGCATGTCTACCCAGGCCCACAGCATTCTGCATGAAAGATACTAGACTACAAGGAGAACAACTCAGAATTGTCAAGTAAGCACTTTCAATAAAACTAGAAACCACCCTCTGGTTTACTGGTGTTATTTCCCCAGCTACGTAAAGCTTATTGCCATCGAAACCATAGCCAGCCTGACCTTTGCTAGCAGGGGAGGGTGGAGAAAATTTTGCAGATTTACCAGCATGGAGATTTTTTTCTTAATCTTCTGTAAAGCTGATCAGGAATGTCATATCTCTGGCACATGAAACTGATGTATGCTTTTTAGTCCAAAGGAACTCAGCACAAACAAAAGGCTAAATTGCTAGGGGACCACTGGGAAAGCCAATCTTTGAGTATCAGTCTCAAAAACAAAGTCATTTAACAATTCATCAGCCCTCATACTAAGGACCTGAAATAGCCCATAGAGGAGTGACTGGCCTCCAAATGAAGCTCACTTATAGACGCAGGGCAAGAGACTCCCCAGTATAAGAGATCAGATGCCAGGAAAGGTGGTCAAACCTAAATCAACAGGCTCTGGCTGGGTTCACTGGCCAAGGCCTATTAGCCATATCTCCCAGCTCTCAACAGGAGGTGGAAAGGCAGTGGGGCTGTATGTCAGTGTCAAGTTTCAGCCTCTCCAGGACAGATTCCTTACCTTCAGACAGGGACAAATCATCAGTTGGAGACACCAGGTCTGCCTGAGAAGCCAGGGCTCCACTCAGATGGGTTGTAATCTGATTCGTCAAGATAACCTGTGAACAGACAGGGAGAAGGGAGGGGCAAGGGAGAAGAAAGACAGGGAAGACCAAATTAATTATTAGAGCTATCAAAAGGCAGACTATGGTTTAGGAGAAGACTGATAAATACACAGGTAGGAAAACCCCAGCCCTGACTTTCACCAGCTTTATCTTTAGGTCAGAATATCTGGCAAGGCCTAGCAGTTATTCAAAACCCAGAAAACTGAGGAAATAGACTGACTTTTTTCAGAGTAAAACCTCTATCAATTCATTCTAAATGCTGAGTAAGTTGGGATTGAGGGGTGTTATCATATTAGTTAAATAATAGGCAGCTAACCACAATTAAACGCACATGTACATATTTGAACAGACTTTAATTTTTAAAATTATATCCGCCAGGTGCAGTGGCTCATGCCTGTAATTCCAGCAGTTTGGGAGGCTGAGGCAGGAGGATGACCTGAGGTCAGGAGTTCGAGACCAGCCTGACCAAATGGAGAAGCCCAGTCTCTACTAAAAATACAAAATTAGTCGGGCATGGTGGCACATGCCTGTAATCCCAGTTACTCTACTCAGGAGGCTGAGGCAGGAGAATCGCTTGAACCCGAGAGGCAGAGGTTGTGGTGAGCCGAGATTGCACCACTGCACTCCAACCTGGGCAACAAGGATGACATTCTGTCTAAAAATAAATTAATTAATTAAAATAAATTAAAAATAAAATAAAATAAAATTGCAACCACAACCTAAGATATTACTGGTGTTGAATAACATTAATAATTTAAAATTTGGGGCCAGGCACAAGGCTCATGCCTGTAATCCCAGCACTTTGGGAGGCTGAGGTGGGCAGATCGCCTGAGGTCAGAAGTTCGAGACCAGCCTGGCCAACATGGTGAAACCCCTTCTCTACTAAAAATACAAAAATTAGCCGGGTGTCATGGCTGGCACCTGTAGTCCTAGCTACTCAGGAGGCTGTGACAGGAGAATCGCTTGAACCCGGGAGGCCAAGGTTGCAGCGGGCTGAGATCGTGCCATTGTACTCCAGCCTGAGCAACAAGAGTGAAACTCCATCTCAAACAAACAAATAAATAAAATAAAATAAAATTTGGATGCCTGTGGCTTCTTTGCTTGTTATCGTTAAAAGTCAGAGTTTTACTTGCAAATTTGTGATATAGGAATGAATGAGTTTGACTCTAAAGAAATAGTTAAATTCTAACAAAAGAAGTCAAGTCTCACTATGTATTTAAGAAATAAATTAGCATAAACCTACCTATACAAAATAAAGTTCATAACATTTAAGATCCCTGGAAAGGACTTTAAAACTACCTAATTCATGTAATCGAATGTCACACAAATTTTCAAATTTGGTATAGTCAAGAAACTTCCTAACAAATCCTCATTTGTAAAGTCTACCTTATTGTTTAGAAGCCTAGAGGAAGAATAAATACAGATTCTTTTCTGGAAAATATAACATAATGAATACTACAATCACTTTCCAAGGTTTAGATGTTCTCACGGTGGGAAGAAACTATGAGCATCTTGGTCACTCAGAGGCAATGTCCCTTCTGCAAGGGGCATTAGGCATTTAGTGCACAATTCAGTGCTTGGAATATTTGTCTAGCTGGACTGTGCTGGTCTGAACCAAGGGTCAGCTATGGTTTTGTTGCCACCCCGATTTGAACAGAAAGGGAAGTTGCCCCCATTTTTTATTATCCAGCTTTTCAGCCACACCTCTGTCACTGTATCCTGAATGGACCAGTGACACATTATAAATCCTATATCAATGGCAGCTTAATTGAGGGCTGAGAGGGAGCGGGACGGCAAGGTCAGGTAAAGAAATGAAGTACTCGAATAGCAAAGACAACCTTTTAAGTTCTGTGTGCCCACTGGGCTTGTGAGTCTCCAGTCACTCTGCAGCAATAATCAGATATTACAGGATTCCACTCAGTATTTGCTAATCTTATCTCTCATATTCTTTTGTATTGCTACTTTCCATTGACCAGTGAGAATCACCTAAGATATGTCTTCAATTAAAATGGCTGGAAATGGTCAAGTAGCCTCCTTGAAACAACTGTTCAACTATACGAGTATAAATAAGGAATTGTGTTCATCGCTGTCTTTTTTTTGGGGCGGGACAGGGTCTCACTCTGTGGCCCAGTCTGGAGTGCAATGGCATGATCTCAGTTCACTGCAAACTCTGCCTCCTAGGTTCAAGCGATTCTCCTGCCTCAGCTTCCCAGGTAGCTGGGATTATAAGCATGAGCCACCATGCCCGGTCATTTCTCTTTTATAATATAGGGTATGAGCTTTGGAGTTTAGTAAAACTGGGTTCAAATTCTGATTCTGACCTTGTGTACCTTTGGGCTTCATTTGCTCCCAGGTAAAATAATATCTATTTCATAGAATTTTTATGAGAATTAAATGAGATAATCAATGCAAGATACTTAAAATATCTGACACATAGTAAATATTCAATAAATAGAAGCAATTGTTGTTATTGTTATTATTTCCTTCAGAATGAGGATATACAGGTTAATAAATTAGTATATGACATAGGCTCCAGACAGTTGGTTCTAACAATAGAACACTAAATCACAATTTTCTATATCAGGATATACTTTGGTACCTGATCATTTCTATCTATTTTAGTCCTTCCTATTTTAGTCCTTTTATTTAATTGCAAAGAATCTGTGTAAAATCTTAGTAAGAAAATATAGTCATTATTTAAATCAAGGCCAGTAAGATACTGACATTACTCTGAAAATACTATGTGCTTTATCTACCAATGAACTGAATACTGCATTTGTCTATCTTAGTAAAAAAAAAAAAAGTGGAACTTCTGAGAGATCTAAATATGTCAGCTCTAATATATTTGTGTTTCTTTCTTTCTTTCTTTTTTTTTTTTTTTGAGACGGAATCTCACTCTGTCGCCCAGGCTGGAGTGCAGTAGCACAATCTTGGCTCACTGCAAACTCCGCCTCCCGGGTTCATGCTATTCTCCTGCCTCAGCCTCCCAAGTAGCTGGGACTACAGGCGCCCGCCACCATGCTTGGCTAATTTTTTGTATTTTTATTAGAGACAGTGTTTCACCGTGTTAGCCAGGATGGTCTCTATCACCTGACTTCGTGATCCACCCGCCTCAGCCTCCCAAAGTACTGGGATTACAGGTGTGATTTTGTGATTCTTTTAAATGATGGCTTGGTGAAAATGATTGGGACTCCAATGATATGGTTAATAGTAATGAGAAAAAAATTCTTACTTAACACCTACCATACAAAGCATGTCACCATATACATGGGGGAAATCAAGATATAAAGGTACTGTATGTCTCTAGAAACTTACAAATTCAGTGATAAGGCACTGACTGAAATATGTAGACCACTTTTCCTCAACTTTATTCTCACTTCACTGGTTCTGTAATGGAAACTTGTACTGAGATGATGGTTTTATTGTACAGAACTAATGAAATGCTATCTTATAGAACCTAAAACTGACCTACAGATGTACCTCAAAAGATACCCAGCATCATTTCCACTTCTGGTGAAAGAGCAGATGGGGAAGAAAATATGCACTCCCCAATAGCGAAAGAACAAGCTCCTAACTGATTTTGCTAATAATCCTCTCCCTTTTAATTACGAATCTTAAAGCCGAATCGCCAAAGGAATACATAGCAACCAAACTCAGGGCTTTGCTAATCATGCCACCTTACTGAATTGTTGTGGTTTTCTAAATCTATTTTCAGCAAAAAGGATAGAATGAAAACATTTCCCAAAGCATTGATTACAATCCTCACAACTTGGGCAGAAGACTATAGGTATATTTTCCTCTGAGGCAATCAGGAGACTTGAAAACTATACTTTTAAAATAACATATGAAATACTATTACAGCGGCCGGGCGCGGTGGCTCAAGCCTGTAATCCCAGCACTTTAGGAGGCCGAGACGGGCGGATCACGAGGTCAGGAGATCGAGACCATCCTGGCTAACACAGTGAAACCCCGTCTCTACTAAAAAATACAAAAAACTAGCCGGACGAGGTGGCGGCGCCTGTAGTCCCAGCTACTTGGGAGGCTGAGGCAGGAGAATGGCGTAAACCCGGGAGGCGGAGCTTACAGTGAGCTGAGATCGCGCCACTGCACTCCAGCCTGGGTGACAGAGCGAGACTCCGTCTCAAAAAATAAAATAAAATAAAAATAAAAAAATTTAAAAAAAAGAAATACTATTACAAGTTATAAACAGACTCTTAACACATACTGGTTTCTAACTGACACTTCATGGGGTTTTCCTGCTGCTTTGCTCCATGGAAAAGACTGAGTCTTCTGATGCTCAGTACTAAATCTGTGTAAGAGCAATTTGCACAGTGTTTAGGACAAGGGCTTCGGAATCAGACCTGAACTTAGATCCTGGGCTCTACCGTTTACTCGCTGTGTGACATGGGGCAAGCTTCATAATCTCTCTGGGTATGATAATACTTAGCTCACATGGTTCTGAGGATTCAGCTGGATAATGCATAGAAAGTCCTTAGCACAGTACCTGGCCTATGGAAAATGTTACCCCATCACTCTCATTAGTTAACCTTTGCTGATTTATACCTTGCTTGTTTAGCTATAAAACCTATGCCTGATTCCCTTTTATATAGCATATAGCCCACTGCTGACAAATAACAAATATTTGCTGTCAATATGTTCAAAAGCAATAAAAATTTAATTGAAAGTAAATGTTCTATTTTTGCTATTTCCCTAAAATATGGCTTATTGAAAACACACAACACACCTCCAGTACCACCAATTACAATGCAAGACCAGAGTGGGGTTCTTGGGCAAAGGAAAAGATAGATATTTTTAATGGTCATGATTAGGTCTGAAGCCAGGAATAGACAGAATCCAACTTAATCAGCTTCTCTTGAGGAAGAAGAATATCATCCACCTACTAGAAGGAAGAAGAAACCCTATAAAAAGTAACTTCTGTCTCAATTCAGCTTTATATGAGAGAATGCTTACTCCCAAGCTTCTTCACATTGCCCTCTTGACTGTAGGTTGCTTACAGAGGTGCACCTGTATAGGAAATGGCCCCTCATATAGTGTCACATAGACCTTGAGTCCCATTTTTAATGCTTTCCCACAAGGAAAAATGGGAAGAGATTTCTCCCTTCAAAAGCCATGCCCCCAGGTGCCCAGTTTTCCTTTGTATTACATAGTTTCTCTAAATGCATCATACTCAACCCTTTTGTGTACTCCAGTCAAATATCTACACTCAGATTAAGAGAAAAATTAAGATCTTTAAAAAAGAAATACAGAGTATAGATTCATAAACCACCCAGTAGGTCCTCCTTTCACAGCCAGCAGGGTGTATAAGCTAGAGAAAAGAGGTAGAGAGGAACCAGTTAAAGATGGGATGAACTGGTAAGGCAGAAGGCTGGGAAATCCATGTCATTTTGGTCAGAAGGCAGAGGCTCCTGGCCAGGAAAACCCAACCAACACACACACTAACAAAAATACATGACTTATTTCCACTAAGTATTTAAAAAGTAGCTTAAGGCAGCAAATACCTTGGGTTAAGAGAGAATAAGCAGAATGAGCTGGTCATCAGTCAGGGGACTAGGCCAACTGAGCCCAACTTTCTGCCAATCTATGTGCCCAGTGCAGACCCTCTTCCTTCAGCTGACTCATCTTTCTTCAGCTGGGCTATGACTAGACTATACCCAGGCTACACACCTACCCTCTGCTCAAGCTTAATGTTCCTGGCCTTTAAGGGCCAATGTATATATCAATTCTAACCTACTCTACATTGAAGGTTAGAAATATCTTTGGTGGGGTGGAAGGGGAGGGGGCTCCATGAGTAGCCATTTTGTACACTGGAGCCTTCCATGACTACTAGAATGCATAGGTGGAGAGAAAATTGGATAGCTCTGGAGACCTGAGTGGGAAATGGCCAGGCCTGAAGGCACAGCCTTTGATGGAAACAGCTCATTTTACCTGACTTTTGGTGGGGGACAAAGAAGAGGGAGTTTGTGGTCAGCCAGGGACAGAATAGGTTAGAATGTGATATCTGGTCCTGTTTGGTCAGCATAAGAGATATTCATGATCAGCAAAATAATTACTTAATATTTAAAAGTCAGATTTTTTTAAGGACCCAAGAATCTGACAAATGACATCACTGAGCTTTCTGTGGGGGCAGCTGAGAGGCAAATTTTATAATCCCCATTTTCCACCAAGTGAACTGGAGTCACCTGTCTAAGACCAATAGTACAGATCAAACGAGGGCATGCAGGCTTTCCTGCCTGCTCTCCTTCCTAAGGCAACATGGGACACAGGAGAAGAGAGAGAAACTCTCAGTTCAGACCTACTGACAGGTGACTTCTCCAGGCCTTAATGTCATGGTCTAGAGAATTCCACCTATAAAAGTAGTAAGCAAAGAAATCTAATATCCAGAAATTCACTGAAAGATGGTCAAGATGCTATACTGTAACAAGATCAATCTTGTGATAAAAGTCTTTTCAGACTCTGCTAATAAATACCATAAATCAAGTAGGTCAATGGCTTCCGCTTCTATGAAGTCAAGTATGTGAGGAAATCTTATATGAATTCTGACAAATTTTTGGTGGTTTTCAGTGGCCCTTGATAACATGTGGTTATCATTTCCGACACCCATGGGAAGTTTTGAAACTAAAACTTTTCATGGAACTCATGTTTCTGTGCAACAGAGTTGAAGGGGTAGGCTGGGCTAGAGGATTCACAAAGCAACCTCAGGCATCTCAGGGGCATTTCTAGCCCATAAAAACACCTGCTTCCTCCTCCCGCCCACTCCCTGGCAGAAACCTGCCACAATCTAACACACATCAGGAAGTTTCAAAAGCACTTTAACTGGGCCAGGATGGCGAGGTCCAGTGATAGTCCGTACTGACACTTTTAGCTCTCAAGTAAACAGCAGCCCCTGGATAATCTGGGTGGCCAGAGAGAGAGAGAGAGAGAGATGCAAGAAGAGAATGTGGGTGCTGAGTCTACTCACCAACCCGCCTGGCACTAAATCCAATGCTTTCAAAGTGACGAGGCTCTGCCTTTCATCAGCTCTGAAGGCATAGTTAATCTTTTTTTCCTTTTGTACTAAAATGGTCTCTGCTTAAGGCACTGCTTTAAGAATGTTACTTTTGTATGAAGTGATTCTAATTGCCATACATGACAGTGACCTAGCCTTTCTATCCAAACAGAGGCTTGGGATAAGTCAGAAATTCAAGTTTTAATCCTGGCTCTGTTAAGGGTTACTGAATGCCTTGCTTTTAAGGAGACAAAGACTGGAACTTTCCTGTGAGAAATTGTTCAGGTCCATTGAGTCCTTTCATCACCAAGGTTTGAGAGAAAGGCCTGGAGTGGTTTTCCCCATGCTGTCTTCCTGCTCCCCAACCATGACGGTGTCTGCCCCAACCTGTCTGCTGTGGTAGGAGCTGGAGGTGAGAAGGAGACAAAAGGAAGAAAGAGAATAAAGAAAGCAATGAGGGCAAGAGGCAGAAGGAAGAGAGTGAGAACAGGGTAGGTCTAGAAAGGCCACGCTCCCAGACGCATGCCTCTCCCCATCCCAAACCCTTCCTGTCCACTTCCAGCTTTGTAAAGAGATACCCAATATTTGTTACAGAGTTTGAGCGTCACAAAAACAAATCTGGTTTTACTATTTGTGGCTTAGTTTTGCCATGCTCTGGAAAATCAAAAATCATTCCATGATTAAAAAAAAAAAAACAAACTTTTATCTTAGCTTCAGCTCAGAAAATATCAACTGTCAGTTCTAGAGTAAAAACGGAGAAGGTTTCAATATTCCAGCCTGTCACTTCCATCTTGAAGGACTGCACAACAGTTGTTTTCTGGGAAAATCTGAAAGGCTGTGGGGAACTTTTCTTGTGAAATATTTGTAGAGAAGAGGCCAAACTTCAATTTGGCTTGAAGAAAACATGGGTGTGGGAGTCAGGCAGCCTTTTATTTCTGGCTCTGTCACTAACCTGCTGTGCAATTCTGGGAAATTCTCCTCACCTGTCTGTACCTAAAAGTGTTGAGTCCACAAAAGATATGCAGAGAATGAATGTATTACAACTGTTAATGTAGCAGTCTGCTTAGAATAAATGTTTCATATATTTCACTCACATTAGGATGAGTGCTGTACTCAAAATTCCACCTTTGCATTGCTTATCTTCAACCTTAAGAAACCCACTCTACACAGAACCAATTGGCAGTGGCCGAGGAAAAGGGGATGGAAAAAGGGATGAAGGAGCAACTTGAAATAATTTGTGCTCATGGTGAGAATACTTTCAATCTTAGTAAATTCATACCTCTTATTATCAGCCTTGAGGAAGACTCTCTTCTGTAGATTTCACTGTGAAATCCATAGGCAAAGCTAGAGAAACACTCTGCCTAGTAGGGGAGCCCCTAAGGAAGAGAGTGGCTCAGTCTGAGGGAACGCAGAAGGAGGAGGTGAAAAAAATCTCCTCAGCTTTGCACAAGCACACACTCAATCACAGAGGGGGCTGGCGCAAGAAGTGCTTCCGTTCTACTTTTGACCACTGAGTTCAGAAAAAATGCATTGAAGTAGAATTGTGTCTGTCATTTGGCAAAAGTAAACACACAAGATAACCATGTGGCTCCCTAAGGCAGCTTTCTCTTTGGCCTACTTCTCCTGGGGTGTATATGCAAGGGCATGCAGTGGAAACTGTGGGCCGGCAGCTACCGTGCCATAGACATAGGTGTGGAGAGCTCTGGTTCCACTGCCGGCTGCTCCACTGGCCCCAGTGGGCTGAGGTTAGCACGTGTTGGTTCCGGATCTCAGATGGGGCCGGCAGTTGTAAAGAGGCCACAAACAGCAAGCTAGTATGCTGTTTCCACCTTTAGCCCAACCCCGGCAGCATCCTGTGAGTGATCTTGGGCCCACTGCAGGAAATAACACGCACAATTGGTGAACTGTGACAGTGCAGCCACAGCGGCTTCCAATGGTGTATTTGCCAACTGTGTGCGATTTTGCAGTTAGCATGAGGCCGAAAAAGTCTCTGGCCAGCTAGAACCTGGAAGAGAACAAGGCCAGTGGTCAGATGACTCTGAGGTTCACACGGATGTGGAAGAAACTATCCTACCAGCCTTCTGCTGCACTGTACATATCCTGTGGCCAAGTTGTTTTGGCGTCTAGCTGGGTATCCTTGTCTGCTACCTGATCACTGCCCACTGAGTCCCATAGAAAGGCAGAGGAGGTGAATTTCCAGCAGCCCCCCGAGTTTCTGCTGACCTTTTTCGGTGTTTTTATTACTTGTGGTGCTTTCTATTCATGTGTACTCCTGGGCTCTGGGGATTCCCCTCCCTTTGATTTGCAAGGAGGATTAGAAAGACACAGCTTTGTGATCAGTCCCTCACAGACGGCTGGTATTAAGTGATTTCCCCTTCTTAGACTCATTTGAGACCAAGAAAACAGTTCTGTTGAGTCACTTGCTCCTTGGAGGTATGAAAATATGGCATTTGGGGATGTCCAACCTGATAAATACCAACATTGATACCCTTCAGCCTCAGTTACACTTCCAGTGGCTTACAGTAGAGCAGAGTTGAAGCAGAGGAGCCTTGGGTGCCACCCAGCCTCTGAGAAACCTCCAGTGGGTGAGCAACTCTGGGCTTACTGCTTATATTTCTGTGCTGCCAGCACAAATGACATCCTAACCACCAAGGGTTCTCCAAAGTCAGTGCCTGGAGAGGTGCAACCAATTCTATCTCCAGAGTGAATCTGTAGCATAAAATGGGAGCAAAGGCCACTCACTATGTGTTCAGAGGTCACAAGGTCTGCTTAGGAACAAATTTCCAAGTCAGCCACCTCATCAGATATGCTCTTGAACAAAAGTTATTTATTTGATGTCCTCAAGGAAGAGATATTGTGTAAGGTGTTATTTTTAAAAGGAGGGGTGGGGGCAGCTGAAGCAATGCTGTCTGTGTCTATACTTAAAGAAATGACATGAATATAGACACACAATAATAACCTACAATTAAACAGAGTCAACACAGGAGAGACACATAAGAAGAACAGGCCCAGAACAAATACATTGAAATGGCTAAATATTTACATGGTAAGTAGGGGCAGGCTTCCTCCCATGGTGATGCCCTTGGAGTGATCTTCCATCATGGTTACTAACATTCAAACTCCCAATCATGTGGTACAAGCCCGTTAAAAAGGATGTCCTGAGGCTGGGCACAGAGGCTCACGCCTGTAATCTCAGCACTTTGGGAAGCTGAGGTGGGTGGATCACCAGAGGTTAGGAGTTCAAGACCAGCCTGGTCAATATGGTGAAACCCTGTCTCTACTAAAAATACAAAAAATTAGGCGTGGTGGTGGGCGCCTGTAATCCCAGCTACTCAGGAGGCTGAGGCAGGAGAATCACTTGAACCCAGGAGGTGGAGGTTACAGTGAGCTAAGATCACGCCACTGTACTCCAGCCTGGGCAACAAGAGCAAAACTCCTCCACCTCAAAAAAAAAAAAAAAAAAAAGGATGTCCTGGCCAAAGGCAGATCACACTTGAGGCACAAGCCCTACTTCCAGATGCCAAACAGGTTTTTAGTCTCTGATACTGGTTTGGAAATGGCCTCCTGGAACACTGTCCAAATAGGAAATGTGAGGCTTTCAGGACTCAGAGTCGCTAGAGAGGATGGTGAGGCATATATGCTGCGCATTGGCTAAACCTGTCCAGTACAACTACGTGTGGGTGCTGGACTGTAGTTTTTCTCCCTTAGTTTCAGGTAGCTATTTGTCGCCTCTCATGTGACATCATTAATAAGAACAACCATGTCATTTCACACATATATAGTACTTTATACTTTTCAGGGTATGTTCACAGAATGGTCTTAGCTGATCCTCAATGCAGAGTGAGGGGAGGTGGGAAGTGACGGAAGCAGCTGTCCTGGGTTAGGAGGGTGGGCTCTGGAGTCAGATCCCCTGGGCTTCCATCTCAGCTCCACCACCTACTAGTTGTAGATTATTTACTTCACACCTACTCAGGAAGATTATTTTATCTCTCTGTGCCTCACTTTCTTCAACTGTGTAATTGGCATAGCAATCCTATCTATTTAAGGATAAATGAGTTAGCATATAAAGCACTTAAGACAGGCCGGGCGCGGTGGCTCAAGCCTGTAATTCCAGCACTTTGGGAGGCCGAGACGGGCAGATCACGAGGTCAAGACCATCCTGGCTAACACGGTGAAACCCTGTCTCTACTAAAAATACAAAAAAATTAGCCAGGCGTAGTGGTGGGCACCTGTAGTCCCAGCTACTCGGGAGGCTGAGGTGGGAGAATGGTGTGAAATCTCGGCGCCACCGCACTCCAGCCTGGGTGACAGAGCGAGACTCCATCTCAAATAAATAAATAAATAAATAGCACTTAAGACAGTGCCTAATACCTAATAGGTGCCTAACAAATATTAATATTATCCTTTTACTTATAATTCTATTGAGTTCAATTCTTTCCATAGGAAAACCAAAGCTTACAACATTCTCATTCTAATTTCTCTATTTCTCATGCTTTACCCACCCCAAATGCCCATTTGAAATAGCCTCCTTTACTCTGTAAGTTTCCATCTTTGAGGGGCCAGTTCAAATCCCACCTCTTCCATGAAACCTCTGCTAACTATTCTAGCCCTAACTTTTCTCTCACTTCTTAATACTCACACTTTATTTCTTTTTCTTATTTATTTATTTTTGAGACAGGCTTTAGCTCTGCCATCCAGACTAAAGTGCAGTAGTGAAATCACGGCTCACTGCAGCCTTGAACTCCTGAGCTCAAGCGTTCCTCCCACCTCAGACGCAAGAGGAGCCGGGAACACAGGCATGCACCACCACATCTGGCTAATGTTTTGTTTTTTGTAGAGACAGAGTTTCCCTATGTTGCCTAGGCTGGTCTCAAACTCCAAAGGTCAAGTGATCCTCCTGCTTTGGCCTCCCAAAGTGCTGGGTTTACAGGTGTGAGCCACCTTGCCCTAGATAATACTCTGACTTTAGAATCAATACCAAGTAACTTAGTACAAGACTTTTTATGTCATTTGTGTTATCCTTCTCTCTCTCTGGTGCACATTTCATGAGATTTTATGTGTTTCTACATCTCTGACCCCGTTCTAAAGGGGTGAAGGAGGAAGGGAGGAAACTCACGTTCACTGAGCATTTCCTATGTGTCAGACCCCCACCAATTGCTTGAGATACGTTGGCTTATTTCATCCTCACAATAATGTGAGGTAAACATTATCATCCTGGTTGTAAAGAGGAAACTGAGGTTCGAGAAGTTGAGGCATTTTCTGAGATCAAATAGCCGGCACATGGGAAAGCCAGACTCAGACCAAGTCTGCCTGGCTCTCTAGTCTATACTGCTTCTATCACATAAAAAAGTTCTCAGTATGAAAACTCATGGTCCCATGGATATTTGTGGATTAATTTCCTCAGAATAAGGCATTCACTGATATCAGATTAACGAAGTCCCATTTGTTTAATGCAAAATCATTCATAAAGAAAAAACTGTACAAAATGTTTAAGTATAAAACAAATTTTCAGTAGCAAGAAGAAACCAGTCAACTGTTAGAATTCTGTTTGTTAGAGTTGGAAACACTGAGTCTTCAGGTGGGAGGAACCATGCTCCAGTAGGTACGGCAAGGGAAAGGACACAGACTCCTGGGTTCTATTTCTGTCTTGGCCACCAACCACTCTGCTAATATTTTCACTTCTGCTGAAATGTGATGACGAGAGTTTCAGAAGATTGGTTGTCACATAAGAACAGAATAAGAGCAGGCAGTTAGCTGGTTAAATGAGGAAGAGCCACAAACAACACTGGGATCTGGAATAGTTCTTCACAGGTGGGAAAAATTCCATTGGGGCATTTGTCTTCTTGGTTTCACTGCAACACACAGAAAGCAGCATGGGTCTGGAACCGGTCTTAAATATAAATGATAATAGTATCTGTGTTTTCAAACGCGTACCTCTAAAACTAAAGGTCTTTAGTTTAAGAAATATTTTCTTGTTTTTCCTATTTGAAATGATATTTGTATTTATTTTTCAGATGGGTTACTCTGTACAATGGTAGTGCTAAATAAGAAAAAAATAATTAATTCTTAATATATTTGGGAACCAGCTCATGAGATATATTAGTGCCTCTATAACCTGATAGAGGCCCTGGCCTTATGTTAAAGACACAGCTAGGATAGAGGTGGTAGGGCCAGGGGTTTGTCTTTGATCTTTGAAGTCATCTGGACAAGAGCCCAGGCTGTTTAACGACTGGTAACTGAGGAGGATTTATGGCTGTTCCTGCAGTCCTTCAAGGTATACCATGATCCCTTTATAAAAAGGGACACAGAACCTGGAAACACGGACTACCAATCCTACATACCTAAAGTCCCACTGAATTCAGAATCCTGGAGTTCTGAGCAAATCTCGTAGAAGCTGTCCTGCTTCCATCAAGGCCTGGAAAGGGATCACTGCTGAGAACAGATGCCGACATGCTTTGGAATGAGAGGACAAGCAAGCTTTTTTATGTCTGGTTACTGACAACACGGTGTTCCTTCTCACGGACTCCTCCTGCCCTCCCCAGGAACACACTGAAATGACTAAATCTGCCTGTTGGCTCCAGTGAATCCAGTCAAATAAGTCAATTCTCTTTAAGTTTGTGGTCTCGACTCCTTGTTGGTTTATTGCAAAATTAAAGGGCATACAGAGTAGAACCATCAATCAGTAACCAGCAGAGGAATAAGCTCTTTGTGGAATGTACCGAGAAGCAGGAAAGAAGAAAAAATGAAAAGAAACCTTATGAAATGGTCATTTGTTAGGAGAACAGAGAAAAAAAATCTGCATTTCACATGCAACATCATTTAGGAAAAGTCTTATTAAAGGTTTCCTATCTCACCAGGAGAGCAAGCACAGAAACGCAAACAAAAATCCCTCAAAATGACCTGCCATTTATTAGTGCTGGTTTCTTGTGGGTTTTGCTGTATACCATAGACACAGCCTGAGATCATGTGGCCCAAGGGCTGGAACAGTGACTCAGCAGGCTTAGGACCAGGGAAAGGAGATGAGAAGCCACTGTTGTTTATTACAAAAGAAAACAAACAAATGTAACTGGCTTTTTCAGCCCTCTACCACAGGCTGACCTTCCCTTAGCACCCCTTTATTTAAAGTACCCAGTGCCATGTCTTACTTGGAATTTTTAACAAATGCAATTTGATCAGGGTGAAAAACTGAAGAGCATTATATAGTCTAGACAAAGAAAACTAACATTTACTGGGTACCCAGTGAGTATCAAACACCATGTTCAGTGCCTTAGTTACAGACCTCCTTTCATCCTCATCATAACCCCATGAGGTAAGTGACATTATTCCTCTTTTAAGGATAAAGATATTAAGTGACTTGCCTGGCTTGCAGCAAGCAGCAACATCAATGTGACTACAAAATCACTTCTTTCAAATAGATTCACCATTTCAAGCATGGCACCAGGAAAACTACTATGTGGCATTCTAAATCATTCTGGAAGAAATGAAATTGGTAGTACTGGAAATAGCATAAGGATAACTCACCAGCTGTGTCTACCTTGTACATTTTTTTCTCTAGATAAGTTTCTTCTCTAGGCAACTAGTATTGCCTATTTCACAGGAGAGAAAAGCAAGATGCCAAGAAGTGTAGGAAATTTCTGGCACTGGTAGGCAAAAGAGCCAACAGAACACCTCTGGCTGGTCGTGGTGGCTCACGCCTGTAATCCCAACATTTTGGGTGGCCGAGATGGGCAGATCACTTGAGGCCAGGAGTTCAAGACCAGCCTGGCCAACATGGCAAAACCCTGTCTCTACCAAAAATACAAAAATTAGCCAGGCATGGTGGCACACGCCTACAGTCCCAGCTATTTGGTAGACTGAGGCACATGAGAGAATTGCTTGAATCTGGGAGGCAGAGGTTGCAGTGAGCTGAGATCATGCCACTACACTTCAGCCTGGATGACAGAGCGAGACTCTGTCTCAAAAACAAACAAAAAAAACCACACAACATACCTCTGATTCTCACCTGTGGCAAGATGTAGCCTTTAAAATACTATGGTAATAGATAAGAATTATTTATATTGCTTTAAAATAATGAAGGGGCCATATATATAATACACACATTTATATGAATATAAAATTTCATCTGAACATCTTTATCAACATCAATAAGGTATATATTACATCTCTTTCCATATCAGAGAGAAAAAGTGACTTGCCTAAAGTTTACAGCATACAAATGGGCCTAAACCAAAGTTTGACTCTGTATCTCATGGTCTTTACACTCCTTGATCCTGAAGGGGAGGGCACCTTCCAGAAAGAGGCAGACTGACAGTAAAAGAATAACCTCCATGAGAAAGCTAGGTCTTAACAGCTTTCCGAAATAAGGATGAGCTGCTTGTGAATTGTGATGTCCCATGGAACTGGATCTTGGCTTCTCTTATTTCTCTATATAGGTTTGACTATTAATGATAGCATTAGGACCCATGCTGTCTCTGAGGGTTGTTGTCCCTTACCAGTGTGAGGCTCCTTGTAAGTGATGGTTATGGTTTATGAGTAGTGATCCCTTTCATTAATTCAGCCAAAGAGCTCCCAAGAAAGGACTATGGAAGTAAGAAATGAGAGAAACCCATACCCGGGACTATGTAGGTTCAGGGCGAGATTGCAAGGAGGTTAAAGAGTAAAGTTTATACTTAAGGTTTCCTTCCCCAACACTCACCATGTTCTCTCTGTCCTGAGTACTCCATAAGCTTTGTACACTCATCTTTCCAAGTACAGCTAAAAGTGGGACCTGCTCCCGGACATCCTTTTCCCAGTAGCCAGTACAACCTCGGAGGGCTTTGAGGGCCCAAGACCTCATCCCTGTACCATCCACCACTACTCATAAATCCACACAGTCCTTTCTTCCCTTCCCTCTTTCTGATGAACTAAGTCTTAAATATGTCTTACAGATGACTTCTGCTACAGAGCTTGTATTTGTCAGGGATGGCCCCTGCTGACATACCAATTGCTAGTGGCTCTGAAGTGGTGGAGACGGGTTTTGAATCTAGTTCTTCTGACTCCAGTTCCATACTAATTCCCCTACACATTCTTTTCCTTCCTCTTCTGAAATAGAAAACCTGGCTCGACATGTGACCGATAGACTCCCCTGTAGATATTGGAAGCATAGTTGAAATAAAAGCTGAATATCTGAGAAAACAAAATTACTCAAGTAATTAATTTAATTATTCAAATTAAAAATGTTATTAAAATACTTATTAAATACAAATCATGGTTAAAACAAAGAAAAGACTGATATTTTTCTGTTAAAAAAAAGAAGTAAAATGAGTATGCAAATGAGCTAACATGAAAGGTAGCAAGTAACCCGTGAAAAGAGGGATGAATGGGAAGCTAGGAGATGGGAAGGTATGACTTCTCACTGGGAGACTCAGGGAAGGAGTCATTTGATCTGGGCCTTGAAAGAAGGGCCCAATTTGGACATTGAGAGTTATGTGGAAGGTCATTCTAAATGGCAGAAGAGGCCCCTATATTATAATAATTTGGATCTGCAGAGTATTTCAGAGGAGGAACTCCGGAATACTGGAAGTCATTAACAAGGTGACCAATCTGTCTCTTTCTATAATAACAGCACAGGTATTTATACCAGGGATTTATATGTCTCAAAAAAGAAGCTCTTTGAAAAGGATGAAAACAGGCTCCCACTGGGAGATACTGGAGAGGACTTCCTTCTCCAGTATCTCATCTGTTTACCTGCATCTCATGTCTGCATGACCCAACTTTCCAGGAAGTAGAGGCAAGATGTCTACATAATCTCCTCCTACCACTGAACTTGGTTCCTACAGGACAGGTTCTTGCAGTAAGGAGAAAAAAATAGAAATAACATGTCAGCTGAGAGTTCAAGGGTGTGTGTGTGTGTGTGTGTGGAGAGCTAAGTTTCAAACTGTATTTAGAAGCTAAATTCTGCTACAACACATCAAAGAGTATCAGGCCCCATTACAGAGGAAAGGAAAAGCCCTAATTCACAGGCAACAGGGTTTAGGAAAATTTTTTTTTTTTTTTTTTTTTTTTTTTTT
>NW_016806895.1:1436546-1504630 GCF_001698545.2 Rhinopithecus bieti | reverse complement strand
CCAGGATGGTCTCGATCTCCTGACCTCGTGATCCGCCCGTCTCGGCCTCCCAAAGTGCTGGGATTACAGGCTTGAGCCACCGCGCCCGGCCAGGAAAAATTTTTTATGAAAGACTTCTCTAAGGGGTAAAAACTAAAACAAAACAGCAACCAAAAAGTCCTCAAATGACTGTGTGACTGTGTGTCATCCATGCATATCCTGATAGCTTCTTGCCAATTCCCTAGCAGGCAGGAGAGACCCCACTGGACTTCAAAATTTGCCTAGCCTAGAGAAAGGAGGCATTATAAACCAAAGCAGAGTCCCCTTATTTGTTCCACTACTTTTTTTTTAAGTCCACTTTTTCTGCCAGTTACTTTTCAACATGACTGACAAGAATGCTTTCTACTTTTCCATTATGTTTTCAAAGCCAACAGCAAAGTTCAACTAGAGGTTCAAATAAAAATTTTAATCAATACAACTATAAGAATGTTACTTTCATATAAATTTAGTCATTTATTAGGTAGCACATGAGGGCCACAGAGAAACCCCCTGACTCTAACACAGACTTGGAAATGAGGAAAATAAGATGGCCTTCTGGAGTTAAACTACACAACCAGCACTCACTGGCTCAGGACAGAACTGCAAAATGAAAGGACAGTATATGTGTCTCATTAAACAGTGGATCCAGGCAATGATCATCAATGGGTGTTAAAACCAGTAGGTAAAAAGTTGACAAAAATCTTGGTCGTGGGACGATCAGGCTGTCACTATCCCGAACCAGTGATCAACTTAATCACCATTAAAGGTGATATAGTCAGACATTATTACCTTGTGACATGATAAAATAGGAAGTACTAGCACCACCTATAGAGTGTTTTTTTTTTTGTTGCCTAAAAAGAAAAAAACAAAACAAAACCCTGTAAACCCTAATCTAATCAAACCTTAGCAGCAACCACCAGTTTATAGGAAATATAAAATCTAGAAGAACAAGTTAAAAGGACATGGTGAAGAAGCCATCAGCCAAATCTAGAATGTAGGGCATTTGATAGCCAATTTCTCCAAATAATTAATGTCACAAATAAAAGGAGGGTAAGGAAGTAATTATTTCTGACATTAATTATTAATTATTTGTGACATTATTTGTGACATTTATTATTTTATTCTGGGAAGTACTCCAGAATAAAAGAAAGTAAAAGGATATAACAACCAAATGTAATTTATGGACCTTATTTAGGTCGTTATTTAAACTAATCAACTGTAAAAGGATATCTTTGAGACCATCAGGGAAATCTGATTATGGGCTGGGTATTAGATGATATTAAAGAATTGTTAATTTTGTTAGGTGTGGTGAAGGCAAGGCATTATGGTTTCATATGCCCTTATCAATTTAAAGATAGGAGATGTGGGTAAAGAAATGTGTGTTTCAGAGAGAAATCTTAAAATGCAAACAAGAAAGGAAGGAAGAAAGTAAATGTAATCGTGGTACTTTTTGTAGCTCTGCCATGAATGCTTTACATTGTCACAGTAATGTAAATATTAACTGAATATTATGATAAAATCATGCTGGAAAAAAGAAAGGGAAGAGTGAAACTGAAAAAGAGAATGGTATAAGTACCCTGTGGTCATCATCCATAGAAAACATGAGATAATGTCTAAAATAGAAAAATTAAGAAACAGCAATTCAAGCATATCAGTTAGAAATGTGGGGGTAACTAGTAGAATCAACAACAAGAGATTTGAAAGTGGCCGCTTCCGAAGCATAAGAAGCAAAGGACAGTGGGAAACTGGGGCAAGAAACTGGTTTTCAGTACAAATCTATACTATTACTAGATTTGTAAAACAATATACATGTTTTACTCTGATGAAAAATAAAATTTAAATAAAAATAAAAAATAATATGCATAACAGGATATGGGGAGGAAGTCTGTCAGCTAAAAAATTATATATAAAGTATAGCCTGGTACAGAGGCTCACACCTGTAATCCCAGCTACTCAGGATATTGATGGGAGAGGATTGCTTGAGCCCAGGAGTTTGAAGCTGCAGTGAGCTATAATTGCACCACTATACTCCAGCTCTGAATGACAGAGTGAGAGCCCATCTCTACGAAAAAAACAGAAAAATGATGGCAGTGCTTGTTCCAAACCTAACCAGGGTTGCCAGGGGACCCTGTGTGCCCACCCTGACAGACAGATCTGCACTGTGGAGGTAGAATAGCAGGCTAACAGGGTCTGATAACATAAACATTTGAATCACTTAACTCCCCTCAAATCAATTATGTACTTACCAAGCAACTGTCCAATAATTTGGTTTGTCATTGAATTTACCTTAAAGGGGAACTTAGGTAAGCCTACCCAGTGCACAGAACAGCTTAATTTTGCACTGTAGGATCAATAATTTGGCATTCTGTTTTTATAGCCTGGTCCGGGAGCTTTGGGACCAAGAACAGGGCCAGGTTCACCTGAGAGTAATAGGCCTTTGGCCAAAAGCTGATCACCAGGCAAAAACCACCTTGGGAGACTTCCTGACTCTGGATAGCAGCCTCCTTCTGCTCAGGAGTTGCCCTAACCTTAGTGTCCTCATCACGTTGCCTTAAGCAAAATCATAACCACCAGTTAATCTTGGTTATTTCCCTACATTACACTAAATAATTGAGAGACAATTGTGTCTGACCACTTTTAGGAAGACAGAGTGGTCATTAGTGGCTCTTTTCGAGCAAAGATATTCTTCAACAGGTGCTTTCAGGACCTCACAGGACATCATGGGCAGAAGCTGAAGTTCTAGAACTTTTAAAATATAGAAAGTGTTTATAAACTTAAAATATCATGGTAATAGAACATTTCAATTTTTTTTAATAAAGAAAACAGAATAATAAGTATTATTGAGTACTTCCAAAGTGCTCTTTACATGTAGTATCTCATTTAATCTTCACAAAGCCCTATGGTATAGGATCATTCTATTTGTCACATACATTTATTTATTTACAAAGGTGGAAAATAATATGTGGTAACACTGAATAATTTGGTCAGGGTCATACAGCAGGATGGAGCAAGGATTCACAACTGGGTCATCCACTTAGTGGGTGTGGTTCTCAGCAGCAGTGAAGTGTCTTGCTCAGACTCACAGAGCAAATGAGAAGTAGAGCCAGGAAGAGGCATCTCTTGTCTTTTACTGCAAGTCTGCAGAAGGAAGTGGAAGCCAATAAAACCCTTGAGACATTATAATCTCCCCTAACTATAGCCACTACAGCCAATTCCATTAGCTCCAAACCAGCTGAGTAAATGCCCACGTTATATTAAGCCCCCGCAGTGATCACCTGGTGAAGAAATGCCTCTTTGCAACTGCTTCCAAAAATTAGAAATTAAGCTCTGAAATCATAAAAGAACTGTTGGTGACAGGGCAAAAAGTGTGGCACATAAAAATTGCTTGCTGTTTCATTTTCGAGTTGAAACAAGTATCTCACAAAGATAACTTCAAGCATTTGCCTTACTTCCCCCTGGAGAAAGGAGAACACAAAGAAAATGGCAAATTTAGAGGAGGTTCCCAGAGTTCTAATAAAGTTGTCCTTCATTTTTTATCAAGGCTACCATTTATTGAGCAATTACTATGATGTGTGAGCAATAAAGCTAAGCACCTTTCAAACATTATCATCATCGTCATCTTCAATTAGTCCCTTGCTATGAGTTGATCAGTCTGCAAAGCACTACGCAGAGATTACCTCCTTTAATCCTGGCCACTCTCCTGTGAGGCAGGCCACAGTATTTTATATCCATTTGACAGGTAAAGAAAATGAGCTTAGAGGGCTTATAAAAATTGCATAAGGTAATGGGAGAGCCATAACTTGAAGCTAAAGCCCAGAACCCATATCCATTGGACTATCAAGCCTTGCTTCTTACCTACCAGGCTGTATTGCCTATTTATCTTTTTTTTTTTTTTTTTTTTCTGATCTTCACAACACACTTTCAAGGTGCTATAATATTCATTTTATAGATGAGAAAAATGAGTCTCAGAGAGGTTAAATCACTTTCTAAAGACACACAGCTGGTAAGCAGCAAAGCTGGGATTCAAACCCAGGCTCGTTTTACTCCAAAGCCCCAAGCTCTTCATCACTACACTACAGTATCTGTCTTTTCACTGGGATGTCAGTGAGTTCATTTAATAAATATTTATCAAAGCCTTCCTATGCACCAAGCACTGCTGTAGGCACTTGGGATACAATGAGAATAAAACAGATAGAAATCCTTCCCTGTAGTTTACATTCTAGTGGTGAGAGGCAGAGAATAAATGTAATAAACGACAAATGATACAGTATGTTAGAAAGTGATCATTACTATGGAAAACAAACTGGGGTAAGGGAGATTTAGCTTAAGGTGTGGGAATAGGTTGCAATTTTAAACAAAGTGGGGGACAGAGACTTCATGGGAAAAAGAAATATGAACATAGAGTTAACAAAGCGGAGGACAGCACACATATGAATATCCAGTCAGTTCTATAACTCTTCAACAGAAATCTGTAAAAAAAAATCCTTTAATATTTTTTTTTTTTTTTTTTTTTGAGATGGAGTCTTGCTCTGTCACCCAGTGGCGCGATCTCGGCTCACTGCAAGCTCCACCTCCCGGGTTCATGCCATTCTCCTGCCTCAGCCTCCAGAGGCAGCTGGGACTACAGGCACCCACCACCGTGCCTGGCTACTTTTTTGTGTGTTTTTAGTAGAGACGGGGTTTCACCGTGTTAGCCAGGATGGTTTCGATCTCCTGACCTTGTGATCCACCCGCCTCAGCCTCCCAACGTGCTGGGATTACAGGCGTGAGCCACCGTGCCTGGCCCCTTTAACATCTTATCTCATGTACAAATATCAAGGAAGCAGAAAAGTTAAAAAGCCAAGGGCCTGGGCTTTGTTCCCTAACTCGCAAAAATGCATGCTGCAAGGAGATAAAAAAATACACACACAGCTCATCTGCCATAAAAGATGGAAATGGTAAGGTTGGTAGCTGTGTCTAGGCAAAGAAAAAATAAACAAGAGAGAGCGCGCTAAATATTTTACCCATCAAGAATTAGCTCCCAAAGTCAGTGGCCTTTCCCAGGCAATCTGGGTGATGTCTTCATCAAGCTCTCAGTCTACAGATGTTCACATTATAAAACTATTCCCATAAAATTACACTGCATAACAGCCAAAGACTGGCTGAACCCGTGACCCAAATGTGCTATCTCCAGAAAAACCAACAAGACAAGCTATATTACACTTTCCACGGGTACACAAAGCCTAGACTATTCTGAGTAAAAGTTCATTACTTGGAGAGTTCAGCCTAAGACTGTGGGAAATTACAGAAATAATCTCTTCATCCAAATAAAAAAAGAACTCCTCTATTAGGAAAGATCCTGAAAACATATCCCTCTATTGCAGACTTTCTAATAAGGAAAAATTAAGGCTAGACACCGAATTTTGGTGCTTTGCCTCCTCTATGAATGGCCTTCAGTGAATCGTCTTCTCCTTACAGGTCACATACAAATTTTATTGGTCATATCTGAGGATACAGCAACATATATTCTATAGGGCTTCTCCTGTATTGGGCTGGATCCCAGGGCATGTAACAAGGTAAAAGAATTGAAGAAGCAGGACTGTTTAGTGAGTTTAATGGAAGTTAAGTTTGCAAAGTTAATGCAAAGTTATTCCTAGGGTTTATATTAGTAAAGTATTACATGACTATCTAAAATTTATTTCTATTTTTTATTTCCTTGTTGACCCTTTGGAAAAAGAGGGTGGTTCTATAGCAGCTGTTTCCAGTTAGCAGTTGTGCATGACCAGAAGCTTCAGATCAAGTGGGTCAACCAGGACCTCAATCCAAGGCCTGTGTTCCACTACTGGACAATAGCCCTTTTCATGGTATAGATTCCACAAAAGAGAGACAAAGGAAGAGAGGGAAGGAAAAGCCAGGAGAGAGGTAAATAACTTCCAATTCAATCCCTCATTGAGTCCACATGTGTTTACTGAGCAACCACTGGGGAACAGGCGTTGTTCCAGTTTCTGGGTAACAACAGAGAACAGGACTAAGATGATCTCTGTCTGCCCTTGTAGAGTGACACTCCCTAGGCAGGGTCCAACAGTAAACAAGAAAACCAGGAAATGAGGAAGACAATTTCAGATATGATGAGTGATGTGAGGAAATAAAATATTGGGTGTAGATACTGATAGGACAGTCAGGGGAGGCCTGTCTGAGACAGGACATTCAGGCAGAGATCTGAGTGATGATCCTGGGGTAGCACAGAGTTCAGGGCAGAGTCCCAGGCAGGGGAGATGAGTAGAAAGGTCCTAAAGAGAAAGATGCTTAGGATGCCCTGGGAACCCAGAGTAGACCAGCATGGCTGGAGTTACTGCAAGAGGTGGTCAGAGCAGTGGGCAGGGCTGAGCCGGGCAATGCCTTGGAGGCTGGCACCCAGCCTTGGGTTTGGTTGCAAGAGTGTGACAGACCACTGGTGGCTCTGAAGCAGGAGAGTGACATGATCTGGTTTATGTTTTAAAATGTGCTGATTGTGAGGAGTCAAACACCAACATTTAATCCTCCTACGAAGGCACAGCTTTTGTGTTCTTTGTAACACACTTAAAATATTCATGAGTGTTCAATCCGTCTTGGCTGTTGGCGGGGGGCGGGGGGGAAGAAATTATATACCAAAGCTCTTCTTCTTCAGGCCACTGAGTGTTGGGAGAAGCAGAGACAGAAACACTGCGCCCCAAAGACATGCTGGCAGGGGGGCCCATCTTCTCAGGGTGGCCAAGGGTGGCAACTGAGAGGAGAAAGTGTCTGATCACACTGTGGCTGCTATAGTTGAATCTTAACAGTAGCAGTGGCACCAAAGCAGAATATTTCAAGTTGGAAACACTTTCAAATAGAATTCCAGTTCATCTAAGGCAGGATGTGGTCTCATTCTATCAGTCAGTAAGTACTTATTACATCTCTACTAAATGCAGTCTAGGAACAAACAGATGAAAAAGTGAATGCTTTGTAAATTAAAGATGCTCTGTGCCTTTGAGGATTTGAAAGTCTCATGGAGAAGATAAGACAAAAGAGGAAAAATATCCACAGTGGTACACAGAGCTATCTTCACATATATGTAGATATTTAGAGATAGAGCTAAAACCCAGATCTTTTGATTCCTAGTTCATCACTATCTCAGGTGAACAAATCCAGAAAGTCCATAGTTTATGATTCTAATTGTGAAGAGATGTGAACAGACATTTTGCGAGGAATCTGTAACTCCCACTATTACCCCCAATAAGACAAAGGTCATCCACAAACAGCCACTTGGCAGAATCCACTTCAGCAAATTCAATCTCTTCCAACCCACCATCAGTTTCACTTCCCTGTGGGGAAGATACAAAATGTACATGGGAGGAAGTGAGAGTGATGTGCTGGTGATCAGTTGTCTTTTCTGAAAAAGTACAATCTACACAGTGATATATATGTATACACAGAGGCAAATGACTGCATGATGTGTATGTATGTGTGTATGTGCACACATATATGCATTTTAATAGCTCATCCAAGAAAAATAAGCAGGACCTGGATATGTTAGGTGTCCGAGGTGATAGTTCCTAGAATGGTAGGACAAAATTGACCTGGCTTCTCTAGCCAGCAGGAAATGCAATTCTCTTCTTGCTGCTCGAGGAGAAATGTTAGAACTCCATCAGAGGCTTTATGTTAGTCTCTCCTATCCACTCAATTTCTAATAAAAATGGCATTTAGGTCACTTACTTAAAACAACAGTGATTTATAACTACAGCTGAGAACTGCATGGAAGTCTGCAGCACATTATTTGACATCTGAAAAGTTTAGTTTTATCTGTGTAAAATGAGAACCATAAAACTGACAATCCCAGAATCAGGACAGGGGAGCTTCAGCATGAAATAAATTGTTTAATTATGACAGAGCATGGTGAAAACAGCAGCCACTAACATTTTTATATATTCATATACAAAGTGATATGATTAATCTCATGTTAACTCAGATATATCAGCCCAATAGATTATAATCCTCTATTGTGAGCTAGAGAGACATAAAATTGAATTATGGGCCCATAGCAAAATATCTTTTAAATAAGTTCCCTTACAGGTTTGAAGACTGTCCTTCAAGGGTCTCTATACATACTATGGGAGCTCTGGCATAATCCCTGTACAAAACGGTCCACATCTAGAAGTACTGTTCTTTTTATTAATATTAGTGTTTGCCAAATAACCAATCAAACCTTACACACAAATTCTTTCATTTGAAAGAATTCTAGAAGACTAATTCTTTCATTTGAATCTCCCAGTAGTAAACATATTCTCTTTGACATCATCTCTTTGATGTTAAATGTAATGACATTAAAGTATGTTTCTAGATTTGCATAAAGGAATTTTTTTCATATAATACCATATGTATGTGTCTTACCCCAGTTGTGCAAATTGAGGTATGTTTTTAATATCTGTGGTTGTCACGGTTTTCCTATTATTAGGGCTACTCTGGGGATTTGAATCAGCTGGATTGTTCACCTTCAGAGCTCAAAACCAAAAGAGCAAGAATTTCCAAAGAGCAAAAAAAGTCTTGTCTTTGCGGAAAGCACAATACTCTTCCCCTTTTCAAGTTGCTTTTTACCTATCTGAAGAACACCAGGCCATCAGAGGCAATGCACTAGGTTAGACTTACAAGTCAACTTTTCAGGAGAAACAGCACCTAGAGAGAGCTCAAGGTTTGGTCTCCGACTTTAGAGCTGATTCAGAATTCTGATTCTGTTTTCTTAGAAGATGAGCCCTACATCTCTGTAACTTTTTGCATAATGTATACAACTACATAAATAATTGGTGTGCTGATGTTTTTGATAAAACAATAACATTTATATACTTTTTACAGCACTTTACAAAGTGTTTTCATATTTATTACACATTTGAGGCACAGCCCTTGTAAGGCTGGTACTACTGTCATCCCTATTTTACAGAGATATCAGAGTCACCAAGAATACATGTAATTTGTCAAAAGACACTAAGCTCTTAAGTAATAGAGTCAGAATTTGATCTCATAGTCTGTCCTCTATTCATTTGTACCTCATTCCCTCTGATAACTTTGCTTAAATCAAAAAGCCATCATCCTTCCAGGGAAATGTTGGGGCTCAGAACAGGATACCCCAAAATATGGCACCCTGGCATACCAAGCATTTTAAGCTAAAGGACATTGGAAAACCACAGAAGCAGGAAGGTCATTCTCTGACCTTCTCTTGCCTTTCCCTCTGAAGCAGGCCATAAAATAATTTTCTGACCTACCTTCCCTAAAAGTAGGCCTTAAGATCTTCATTCCAGAGGGGTTCTACCCTATACTTGGAAGCTAAGGAGAATATGAACAAACAGGCCTTGCAAAGTTCTCCCTAGTTGATTACCATTAGATCATACTCTGTGGTCCTCCAGTCATACTTCTGTATGACTATCCATAAAAATACACAGTTTTCCCTGGGTCTTTGGGTCATTTCTAAGGGCTCCAGTGTCACATAAAACTCTGTTAAATAAATTTGTTATGGCTTTTTGCTTGTTACTACTCTGCCTTTGCTATAGGGTTCAGTAATGAACCTTGCAATAGGTGAGAAAAAGGCATTACTTCTTCTAACCCTACAGTTTCTGATGCCCAAACAGGAATCTAAAGCCCACCCCCAACAGTGCAAACACCAATCACAAGGCAAGGACTGCTCAGGGGTAGGGATACAAATAAAGAACAAATTTTTTGGGAACATCCATCTATAAACTCAGTGCTTGCACTTAATCCAATTTAGTAGTGCTACATCTTATTAAATGTGCATTTCCAATGCTGCTACATTTATAATTCATGTTATAAATAAGCATAATTATATTTATCTCTCAAAATGCCAACCTTCTACTAGAGTGAACTGTTTTCTTCCTCTGTGCTACTTGATTCATACCACAGAATAGCATTCATCATATTATTATAGTATACAGTTAGTTATGTTATTTTTATTTTCTATTTTTTGAGACAGAGTCTCACTCTGTTGCCCAGGCAGGAGTGCAGTGGTATGTGATCTTGGCTCACTGCAAACTCTGCCTCCTGGGTTCAAGTGATTCTCCTGCCTCAGCCTCCCGAGTAGCTGGGATTACAGGTACGTGCCATCACGCCCAGCTAATTTTTGTATTTTTAGTAGAAATGGGGTTTTACCATATTGGCCAGGCTGGTCTTGAACTCCTAACCTCAAGTGTTCCACCTGCCTCAGCCTCCCAAAGTGCTAGGATTACAGATGTGAGCCATCATGCCCGGCTGACAGTTAGTTATTTTTATACCAGTCTGCCCCACTGGTCTGGGAGCATCTTAAAAACAAGAACCATGTCCCATTTATTTTGAGCATAGCACCTGGTAAGCCTTAGATCCCGAGGAAATGATTGCTGAATACTCACTAGGGGACCTAACATTTATTTGTGATATACTTAGCCATAAATGAGTAATAAATTTTTTTGAGACGGAGTCTCGCTCTGTCACCCAGGTTGGAGTGCAGTGGCGCGATCTCGGCTTACTGCAAGCTCTGCCTCCCAGGTTCAGGCCATTCTTCTGCCTCAGCCTCCCGAGTAGCTGGGACTACAGGAGCCCACCACTACGCCTGGCTAATTTTTTGTATTTTTTAGTAGAGACGGGGTTTCACCGTGTTAGCCAGGATGGTCTCGATCTCCTGACCTCGTGATCCGCCCGTCTCGGCCATGAGTAATAAATCTTAAGAGACCAAACTTTACTAAGGCCAAATTACTGTCTGAAACATATGGTAACTCTGCTGTTATAATTCTAGCTCTGAATCCAGTTTAAGAATTCTGTTTGAGGCCGGGCGCGGTGGCTCAAGCCTGTAATCCCAGCACTTTGGGAGGCCGAGGCGGGCGGATCACGAGGTCAGGAGATCGAGACCATCCTGGCTAACACGGTGAAACCCCGTCTCTACTAAAAAAATACAAAAAACTAGCCGGGCGAGGTGGCGGGCGCCTGTAGTCCCAGCTACTCGGGAGGCTGAGGCAGGAGAATGGCGTAAACCCGGGAGGCGGAGTTTGCAGTGAGCTGAGATCTGGCCACTGCACTCCAGCCTGGGTGACAGAGCGAGACTCCTTCTCAAAAAAAAAAAAAAAGAATTCTGTTTGAGCTACCGATAAATGTTTATCATAGGTTCTTAAGGGTCTATTCACTCCAGACACCAAGGTAATAGGAAACCCTAATGGTAAAGTGAATTGGATACAGGACAGGGAGTCAAAACCTAAGATTATCCTACTCATTCCAAGACATCTGGTCACTTGACCAGTATTCTACCTAAGCCACTTGACCTAGATTATACCATTTATTTCACCCCTGTGGGAAGTATTATATGCTATTTTAGAGGTACAGTTCCATATTCCATGTTTTTCTACTACCCAGTGCAGCCTCCATGCATATCCCTTTAGTTTGGAATAGGTAATATCCAGGAAAGGCAGATGAGAAATGGTAAAGAAGGAAATTAAACACAGTGCTGACCCCTCTCTCTCACTCTCTGCCATCCACTTTTCTTGGATCCTAGAAGCTTCTAGCATCTCATTCAGCACTCTCTAATCCCCCTAAACGAGTTTCTACCAATCTCTTCTCTGATTAAAATAATCCCTGCTCAATCTCCTACTCCTTATAACTATCTCAAGGCTCCATAAAAGTCACAGGAACAAATTTGTATCTATTTTACCTTTACTACCTTTCCTAGCCCTAAAAAACTAAATACCTTAGGAGATACCTTCTGTACTTCTGGCATTCCCCCAAAATAAATGAGGTCCCGGATACTCCAAAGCATCTCTGACTGGCTTACCCCAAATCTTGTCACAAACCCCAGGCCATTCAAAACACTAGCTACTCAGAAAACTTTCTCTTCTACTCTGGTAAATTCTATCACAAAGCCTATAAACCTTGGATACTGTCAGGAGTCTGGCTCCATTCCTGCCTATAAGTCATCCCTAAGCCCAGTCACAGAATTCTTAGAAGTCTAGGAACTTTTTAGGCATTCCTGTTTCCTTTAGAGTAGTCCCAAATGGGATAGGCATGTTGACCAACATGACAACCCTCTCTCTGAGTACCAGCTAGTCACAACAGTCCTACTAATTTAAAAGCCATAGTCCTGAATAAACATGATCCTCACCTGTTTGAAGCAATAGGAGATCCTAGAGCTCTATTGTTTTCAGTGAATTCTGAGGAAGTGGGAAGGAAGGACCACAGGTTAGAGGGTATGTTTACAGAGCCATCTCAAGAGTCTGGCAAAGTGGGATGATAGCTCACTTTTGTGTTTTGGGGGCCTTGGTTGTTCCCAGAAGAGAATAGTGTAAGACAAGCACCAAAATGGTGAAATTTATATATAAAATAAATTTGCTGTTGACTCCTCTTTGCATATTGCTTTTTGGCATCCCTTTAACCTACTATACATTGTTTGTGATTTCTGCATTCTAGTTTCTGATGATCAAGGTTGCCATTAGTGCTTATTTAAACCAGATTTTTTCCACAAGAAAATGTCAGATGAGGGGGAAGGGCTAGGCCATTATGAAAGAACATAGGCCTTACAACTTTCCTCTTCCCAGAGACTGCTGATCTGACTCAAGTTTCCAAATTGAAAGTCTGACATATTCATTTTTACTTATAGAAAAGTGTAACTTTGTGTGTTCAAACAAGAACTAGTGTCAGAAAAAAAAGCATTATGAAATATACTTTACTGTATAAGGAACTAATGTTAATTACATAAATCTAAAAATGTAAAATTAGAATTAAGTATTGATAATGAATATTATTATGAAATCAGATTTAAGTTCTGAGACCTGGTTTAATTTTTTGTTGACAACATGTTGCTAACATCGCTGGGACTGCCAGTCCTGGGAGGCTTCACCTGCCTCATCCCTTATATGTGGGGATTTCCCTTTTCATTCCTCAGGTCTTCCCTGGCTTCTATAAAACAAGAAATTCTGCTTTTTACACAAATGTCTTAGAATTGAGTTTTTGTCATTTGTAACAGAGTCTTGAGTAAAATATTGTATTAAGCATTAGAATTTTTCGTATTCAAACTCTCTTGCTGGTTTGCAGTTTGTTCACATGTCATCCGCAAAAGTTGCAGGAAAATGCTTGCAGGTACCCTGTTCCTTTCAGCCCTCACAAAGCATCAGTGTGGTAGGTATCATCTCTGATGCAAAGGAGGAAACTGAGGCTAAGAGACTTGCTCAAAAGACAAACAGCTACTGTGGGAGAGGAAAAGATTTATTTTTCCATGACTGAGCCTCTATAACAAAAGCCACATTACCAAGAGAAAAGCATAACAAATTTATTTATAAATGTTATGTGACACAGGAGGCTTCAGAAATCAAGATCCAAAGAAACAAGTAAACTTAAGTATTTTTACGCTTAGGTTTGATGAAGAGATGGATAGTTGTAGAGAAGTATGATTGGAAAAAGTGGGTGTAATCTAATGGCAATAAACAAGAGGGAATTTAGGAAGGCCTATTTGTTCAAACTCCTCTCTGAGTCCCCGTGTCTTCAGAGATAAGGACACTCCTTAGCTTCAGGAGAGAAGGACAGGGGGCAAGTAAGAAAATGACCTTCCTGCTTCTGCAATTTTCACAAACGCCGGGTTAGGTATTGCGGGGTAGTGTGTCCTGAACCCCATCACTACCAAGAGTTGTGGAGAGAATCCCAACCCAGGGAGATGTGACTTAGAATTCTATTAACCTCCTAAACAAACTGGGTCAGGGGGCAAGTGAAAATCCCACATCCATGAATATAAATTTCAATTGCACCTGGTAAAAACCTTAAGTGGGGCATGGGGATGTGTTGTTTGCCTTTCTTTACTACTAAATCAGAACATTTTCTGCATCTGATTAAACAAACTGCCTTGGGGTAGTAGGGTGGGTGAGAAGAGGGGAAGGGAGTGTCTCCCAAGGTAGCAGGTGACAGGGGCTACAAGGGAGACCTTCCCTCTCTCATGCCAGTATCTCAGGTCCCCTCAGCCATTTAACGATACTGCCCTAGCCACAAAACAAGAAAAGGCAGACCTTGCTCTTAAACCTTGGATGCTAAATACTCATGCCTTCTCCTCTTTCCACACTGCTACTCTTTCCTCCTAGTCTGTCTACAACATCACAAATACACATGTGTGCACACACACACACACACACATGCTGCAACATTCACATGGAACAATACCTAGTAAACGTTCCCACAAGGTGAAGGGACTCTAGGGATAAAGGGCTATTATCCATCCAGCAGGGGTTACTCCTATGTACAAACTCCACCAACCCCGCGGCTAGCATGGCTTTGAGCCCTGCATTTACTAGTGCAAACAGTCTCACCCAGGAACTCTCTCTCAGCCCCCTTCCCTGCCTGACCCGGAGTCCCCGGCCTACTGTGTCCTGCTGCAGTTTTCCTTGCTCGTCTGTCAAACCTCACAAGTTCCTTCTGCCTCACCTCTTTTCTTCTCACAAAATCCAGTAACAACCCTATACCTCTTACTGGTTTGGGGGCGAGGGGTGAATATGAGTCCCAGTTCTGCTCACTTTGGGATGAGCAGGGATTTCAAAATACCTAATACACAGAGTTACATCTCACATGGGGATTGTATTCTAGAGTTGGCATGTAAGGCAAATTTTACATGGTCAAAATTACCCTGGAAAATCCCTTAAACCTCCCAATACAAAATATATGGTTTTGTAGTTGCAACATTGCACAGTATATGGGTATATAGTAATATGCATAGCATATAATTAAAAGTACAAGTGCAAAATACAATTCTGCAGTATTTTTAATTATATACAAGAAAGAGAGTGCATAGTTGAACTTGAATACATTAAAGGGGCGCTGATGCTACTCTTCTGTATCTTTCACCTCAACTCCCACAGTCTTTTCGCACACTTCTAAATAGGCTTAAGGGCTCCATTTACATGAAAAGACAGACAGCTCCGGGAACCTTTGAGGCCTTCTCTTAAGATACACAATCACCACAAAAGGAAAAGGGAGAGCATTCTTTCACACAGATCTCTTTTCCTGTTTTTGCCTTGTGGCAGGAACAAAAGATTTCTGAAAGAGAAAGCCGGTAAAAACTGCAGGCCAATAACTTCTACACTAGGCTGTGAAAGATGCCCAGTTTCAAAATGCTTCCTTAAGCTGCAACATCCACAGCACACAACCCTGAGGAGGGGCAAGGGTCTTCGTGACCAATTGCCCTAAAGTCTTTGAAGGATATGAGGCCTTAAGAAAAAAATTGATTCTATGAAATCATGCAGAAGGAATTAAAAGGAGCATTCTAGCCCAAGTCTGAGATAAAACAAAGGTTAGATTAGGCATTACAGCACTAATGGAAGACTAACAATTGTTGTGAATGTACTTAATGTACTTACTGTTTTTTAAGACCTTATTATCTAAGTATATCTTCAAATATTGCATCAGGTAATTGTTTATGTTAGCTGTTGAATGTTCCTCTAAATGTGAGAAAATCAGCTTACAGCATGATGGAGTGCAGAAAATGCTACCCCCAAATATGGAACCTTGGCATACTGAGTATTAAGCTGAAAACTGCAGAAGCAAAAAGGTCTCTCTGATCTTCTCTCTTGAAGACCCTCATGAGACAGGTGTCTTGTACTATACCCGGAGGGATGGAATGTCAAACAGAGAGGCCAAGAAGAATCTGAACAAACAGGCTTTGCTAAGATCTCCCCAGCTTATCATCATTAGGTCATACCCGCCTTTTGTCCAACTATACGTCTACATGACTGTCCATTCTTTCTTTTTCTTTTTCGTTTTTTTTGGAGACAGAGTCTCGCTCTGTCATCCAGGCTGGAGTGCAGTGGCACCATCTCTGCTCACTGCTAGCTCCGCCTTCTGGGTTCAAGCGATTCTCCTGTCTCAGCCTCCCGAGTAGCTGGGACTACAGGTGCCCGCCACCATGCCTGGCTAATTTTTTTTTGTATTTTTAGTACAGACACGGTTTCACCTTGTCATCCAGGATGGTCTCGATCTCCTGACCTCGTGATCCACCCACCTCGGCCTCCCAAAGTGCTGGGATTACAGGCGTGAGCCACTGCGCCCGGCATGACTGTCCATTCTTCATCAAACCTAACCATAAAAATACAGCTTTCCTTGGGTCTGGATCTTGATTTCTGAAGGCTCCTGCATCATGTAAAACTGGTTAAATAAATGTGTTATGCTTTTCTCTTGTTAATCTCCTTTGTTATAGAGGTGTCAGTCATGAAACTTGTAAGGCAAAGACATTATTCCCCTACTATCTCTACCCCCGCTATCTTACCCTCTCCCCACGTACGTACACACACACACACACACACACACACACACACACACACGGTCTCTCGGCCACACTGGCCCTCTTTTTGTTCTAGGATACTCTAAGCTTGCTCCTATCCCAGAGCCTTTGCACCAGCTATTTCTTTCTATTTGAATATGTTTTCATCACTTTGCCAAGACCCATGGGGATGTTTCTCACGACTTAGGTCTCAGCTAATGCAAGTCCTCCTCATAGAGGCCTCCTCTGACCACCCATTTTATAGCAGCCAGTCTCCACACCCCCATTATCACTTTCTTTAATTTCCCTGATCAAATATATCATTACCCAAAAATACCTTATATATTTGTTATTTTGTATATTATCTGAATTCTTCCACTGTAATGAAAGCTCTTTAAGGACAGGACCCCTGTCTTTTTCACCACTTTCTCAATGCCTAACACACACCTGGCCCAGAGTAGATGCTCAATAAATATATAATGAGGGAATAAATGACTCTCAGGCAAACTAGTGATATAGCCATAGCCATATCGCTGCTTGGTCCACAGTATCATGGGCAAGACACCATGCTTAACTGGTGCCTGCTACCTAAGCACTAGAAAAGGGGCTAGGGAGGGAAATAAAGCATTATGAGCTCACCTTGCAGATCTGTGCTGACTCTTGATCTGCTCTCTATCTTGCTTTGGGATCATATGAAATTATGGCCATTTATAACCACATGTGGCAAATTACCACTGGCTTTACACAGTTAACCTTGTCTAATTCTTCAGGCCCTAAAAAAAGATAAATGCCATCTTGTTAAATTACACATGATAACCTAGCAAAAACTTCTGAGTGCTCTCTTTGTGCTCTGAGAGCTTTTAAATCATCCTCCTTTGCTTTGCATTTTGTGTAGGAACAGTAGCCATGACAGGGCAGAGCTTTGTGGAAGCTGGCACTGAAGGCTGGACTTCAGCAGCAGGAATTTGCAGAGCCTCATTCACTGACATGTCTTACAAATACGTCTGAGCAGCTTCTTTCAAGCCCACTCGCCACTGGCAAATTCTCCCCTTAGTTTCTGCCCTTGACTCAGTTGCTTAATTCTAGTCTAATTAATCTTGACTGGGGACAGGTCACTCTGGTCTGAAAAATGACTACTTAGGCCACTGGCAGTGGAGGCTCCAGAATTTTTACACAGGAAGGCTCCTGCTCTTGATTTTTCAGAAGATTCTTCTTTCTTCGCAGTAACTATCTTGTCATCTGAGCTGGCTTGAGTGGGTGTTTATTCCTTAAGACCTCAAAAGTCTAAGTTAATACCAATGTGTGACACAGGAAGAATAATGCTCTCTAGTAAACTGTCTCATGGGGATGGTCATGACCAGCCCCCAAACAACAGGCAGTCTGTGGGAAGTCCTTGAGTGGCGTATGTTGGAAAAGGTGCAGTGTTCATTGTTTGATACCTTACACATACACACACACACCATTTTATTAGTCGTGAACCCAGCATCTTTAAGTTTTATTAAGATACAAAGCCCATCTCAATGTTCCAGGGTTACACTAACATATTACTAGTCAAAGAGATATGTTTCTGGAATAAGAAAAATCAACCAAAAACAATAAAACTTGGTTTCAAATTGTGTGTGTGTGTTTGTGTGTGTGTGTGTGTGTGTGTACAGACAGGGTCTCCCAGGCTGGAGTGCACTGGCATGTGCAATCACAGCTCACTACAACCTCGACCTTCCAGGCTCAAGTTATCTTCCTGCCTCAGCCTCTTGAGTAGCTGGGACTATCGGTGAATACTACCATGCCCAGCTAATGTTTTACTGTTTGGCAACAGGGTCTCACTATATTGCCCAGGCTGGTCTCAAACTCCTGACCTCAAGTCATCGTCCCACCTTGGCCTCCCAAAGTACTGGGATTATTCACCTGGTCTCAAATTTGAGTAATCATATCACCTCACAAAGCTCACTTATGTTTCTGAATCTCAGATACCTCACCATTAGAAGGTGATTAGTAATAAGTTTCTCTCGGGGTTTTATGAATATTCAAATGAAACAAACTATACTAAACATCTAGCATAACATCTGGCACTTAGTAAGTGTTCAAAAAATGTCAGTTCCTATGCTCCAGTTTGACTTACTTTCTCCATAACTAATAAATTTATCCATTAATTAAAAACATTAATAATCTATTGTGGTTCTCTACCATTTTAAAGGCATGGGTTACGGAAGAAATAAATGACATGGACTCCCCTTCTATAAAGTTTACAATTGAGTTAAGATGTCAAAAACAATCACAGAGAACAACACTATAAAATCTAACATATTTGGGCCGGGCGCGGTGGCTCAAGCCTGTAATCCCAGCACTTTGGGAGGCCGAGACGGGCGGATCACGAGGTTAGGAGATCGAGACCATCCTGGCTAACACGGTGAAACCCCGTCTCTACTAAAACTACAAAAAACTAGCCGGGCGACGTGGCGGCGCCTGTAGTCCCAGCTACCCAGGAGGCTGAGACAGGAGAATGGCGTGAACCCGGAAGGCGGAGCTTGCAGTGAGCTGAGATCCTGGGCCAACAGCACATTCCCAGGCCTGGGTGAGCAGAGTGGGGCGAGAGCTCCGTCTGCAAAAAAAAAAAAAAAAAAAAAAAAATCTAACATATTTATATCGTAAACGTTGGAGTTTTATAATATTGTTAAGAGAGAAATCTTTCAATTAAAGAATTTCTCAATCCTGCAATCTTAGCAAAAACTCTTTTCACTTCTTCATGTTCCCTTCTCATCTTGCTCCATATATACACATTTTAATAATTTTATATTTTGTTTTTAGTTGCTTAACATTATGTAAAAATTCTTAATATATGAAATCATCATTTAATTTTAAATTATCAGTTAAGCATAAACAGTATACTATACATGTCACAGTTTAATTCTTCCATTTTTAGACACTGAAGTTTTTTCCCTTTACAAATAATGCTGCAATTAATTTTTAATTTTTTGTTCCATTGCTTTTTTAATTATGGTAAAATATATAGCATAATGTTTATAATTTTAACCATTTATGAGTATATAATTCAGTGACATTAAAATAATTCATAACATTACATAACTATTACCATTATCTACTCAAAATGTTTTATTATTCCCGACATAAATTCTGTACTCATTAAAAAACAGCTCCCCATTCATCCTTCCCCAGGCTCCTGGAAACCTCTAGTCTACTTTCTGTATCTATGAATTTGCCTATTCTAGATACCCATATAAGTGGAATCATACAACATTTATCCTTCTATGTCTGATTTACCTCACTCAGCATGTTTTCAAAGTCCATCCATGTTTTAATGCTGCAATTAATTTGATTAGTGCAGGGGACATTTTGTAATTGCCTTTTTTAAAATTACAGATTTTATTCCTTTTTTCTGGAACCTACACTCCAGCAATAAAATGTTAAAATATGAGCTTTGCTCTTGAAATATACTTATGTATGATCTCTTTAACTTTAATATCCCTTATATGAATAAATCCAGATTTTATGTTTATGATTTTAGTATTTATCTGATTCTATTTGATTGCTTCCTGTGTCAAAGTTTTCCTTTTTGTATCAGGTGTCAGATCTGTAGAAGTTTAGGGGCAAGAGAGATTAGTGAAGTGAGTACGACAATAGGAAAGGTTCAGGAAGGAGGTGGGATTTAACCTGGGGCCTTGGAAATACCGTAGGATAGGCCTCAGAGAAAAAGCAAAGTTTACACAGGAGGAAAACAGTTTGAGAGAAAATACTAGAGTGTCATCATCAACCAACCAAGCAGTGTGACTTCAGGCCTCTTTCGCTGAGAGCAATAGAGCTGTTCCTGGTGAACCACTGGAATGAGTCTAATGAGACAAGAAGGGACATATCATGGAAGGACTAAAAGCCAGATATAAAATGGAAGCTTCCCCAACTGAAATCAATTCAGAGTCATCGTCATCAAAGAAGATGACACCTTTAATGGACTTTCCAGTAAGTCTTTTCTGGGTGACTACAGACACCCAAATCCACCTGGAAGGATGAAGAGAGATCCTTCAATCCTTTCTTAATAGACCACTCAGCAAACATCAGATGGTCAGGTGCATGACAGAAATGGCCAGTGAAGGGGCCACCAGCACCAGCCCTGGACAGGTGACAAAGATTTCTAAGGGCTATAACTCCAGTGACTAGTCCTCAGATTCAACACCCAAATAGGGTAAATTTGTATCCCCTTGTCAAGCTCATTGTGTTACCTGACCAAATCTAGTCAGAGGTAAGGTGCAGCACATATTTCTCCTGCTGACCACAGTATAATATCCTGGATCGAGATGAACTTTTTTCTTGCACAGTATTTATTATTCTAATAAACCAAATGGAATGTTTAGAGATGCCTGGAGCAATCTGATTGGCAAACTTACAGGGCATTAATTCTTCCAAGGTGACTGGTGCATAAAAAGTGAAACTATAGCACTCATGTAAACAATCCATCTGCCTCATTTCCCTCCCCCAGGCACCTCTAATTTTCAGCTTATATTAGCTGTAAGACGAGCTAATGTTTTTAGTGTAGAAAAATGGCATCATCCCAGACATAGAAATTACTTTAAGAAGGAAAAGCTCTGTAGCAATACACATTGTATAATCAGGCATCCATGAACAATGACTATTACATTGCAGCAGATAGGTGAGATCATGGTATGGGCAGTTGAGAAACTACTAACTTATTACCAGTATCAAAAGTTCCACTTTAGGCGAGAAAATTATGTGCTAACTTTTGTCTGTAAATATGTATACTTTCGAACTAATCCCAAAGAAATGACCGTAACTCAACAATACAGTCTAATTGTCTCATTGTCTCAAAACAAGTCCCTCCTTGTGGGACTCTGAAAATTAGTGTGAATGATTGTCTTATAAAAAGAATTAGGTAACTAAGTTATGAAAGTAGGACTTGGAATGATGGGACCAGAACCAAGGTACAAGGGCTTTCCCAGGGGCCAGACCAGCACACCAGGCAGGTGACCTCTAAGGTCAATTCTTTTTTTTTTTTTTTTTTTTTTTTTTTTTTGAGACGGAGTCTTGCTCTGTCGCCCAGGCTGGAGTGCAGTGGCCGGATCTCAGCTCACTGCAAGCTCCGCCTCCCGGGTTCACGCCATTCTCCTGCCTCAGCCTCCCGAGTAGCTGGGACCACAGGCGCCCGCCACCTCGCCCGGCTAATTTTTTTTGTATTTTAGTAGAGACGGGGTTTCACTGTGTTAGCCAGGATGGTCTCGATCTCCTGACCTCGTGATCCGCCCGTCTCGGCCTCCCAAAGTGCTGGGATTACAGGCTTGAGCCACCACCGCGCCCGGCCTAAGGTCAATTCTTAACTATTTCTAGGTAATTACCTTACGTTTATCTTTGACAAATCTTGCTTTCAACTTCTTGTCGATATTATTAACTCTTTCCATCAACTCTTTTTGTTTATCTGTCTTTGAATTCTTTCTTAGACCAGAAAGAGAAAAAGTTTTCTGAAGATAGTTGAAACACAAACTCCGTAGATATTAATGTTTTTAGTGGAGAGAGAGGAAAAGGAAGAGGATGAAAAGGGAAAAAGAGCAAAGTCAAGGAAGAAGAGAATGAGAAAGAAAGAAAAAAAGGGAGCACGTGAAAGAAAGAAAATACTATGTGAAAAATGGGAAGAGGGGAGGATGAAAGGTGAAGGAGATGGAGAAAAAGAGAATACATAGTTCTCTTTAGGACTATAAAGAGAATTATTCCAGAAGTGAAAGAATCAAAGCACTAGAGAGGAATATATTGGACTATTTTCCAGCTCCTCCTAAATTGCCTCTTGATAAGTCAGTACCCAGTGGTAATTTATAAGGCCCAATGGTATGCCTTGCATTCAAATAGACAAGAACTCTTCACAGTGTTTATCATGGATCCCTTTGGCGATTTGGTGAAACCTATAAGCCCTTCTCAGAAAAATGTTTCTAAGTGTATACAATATATACACTTTTAAGTAAATAAAACATATAGGATTACAAAGGAAACCAATTTTACAGAAATATAGTTTCCAAAATAACTTTGAATATTTGAAATATTAATGAATGTGCTTCTTAATGCATTAATGGCAAAATCTAGTGGTGGATCAACTACTATATTGTCAAAGTAGTGATGCGTACAAAGAATATTTAAAGGTACACGGAACAACTGAAATGCAAGATTACCTGTCTGATCTGTGGTTTGAAATCCCAGGAAGTTAATACTACTGTGGTTTTTTGCTCACAATCAAAATTGAAGGAAATAATCAATTTTGGTTAAAGGTAGTGAAAATGGAGATGTAGCTTTCTTCTTATCCAAGTTCATGGATCTCCTGAACTTGGATGGTTGGGGGAGAGGGGCTGATGCTAGCTAGGATAAGAACTTCCTACCCTATTCTTATGTAAAGAATAAAACAACTTGAAGAGATAGTACCTCTTTTTTAAAAATAAATCTTTTAATCTAGGAGCAACATAAGATTCCACAAAATCATTCAGATCAAAGCTGCTGAGAAACCAACAATTCTGAAGAAATAAATAATTGCAGAAACAAGTAACATGAAGTGGCACTAATTACACAGGCTTCTTAGAGAAGGCAAGTCCTTTCCAAGTTCCTAAAGAAGTACCAACATACTGGGGACACTGACAAATGGAAAAATTAAATATGAGCTTCACCTCACACCACACATCAAGATAAGATCCAGACAAAATAGAGTTAATTTTAAAACTATTTGAAAACTAGAAGAAATGATGCATATTTTTCTTGTTTTTAGTAATTGTTAAGACAGAGCAGGATAATACTTGAGGCCAATTATAACAGTAAAATATATAGCAATATATTTAGTGAGTAAGAGTACTGTCCACAACCCTGAGTGTGAATCTCATTTATGTCACTTCTATCTGTATTACTCTCTGTGCCTCAACTTCCTATCAGTGAAATAGAGATAACATTACCCCACAGGGGGGTTACTGTAAAGCATAAATAAACATAGATTTATAGGTTGTAGTAATAATAATGGAAACTTTTCAAAATCACTTATTAGCTACCATTTTATGTGTTTTAAAGAAATGTGTTTTGCTTAAAAGAAATTATAAAGAAAAATGCGGACATATTTGATTATATAAAAAATTTAACACTTTTGCATATAAATGATCCCATAAACAAAATTAAAAGGAAATGAGAAACTGGGAAAATAACTGAAACAAATATGAGACAAAAGGTTAATAGTCTGACTGTATAAGCCAATACAAAAATACACATTAACATTCCAACAGAAAAGTGAACAAAAAACAAAATTAAACAAACATTCACAAAAGACAGAACACAACATACAGAAAAATTTTTCCAAAAGAAAGTTTTAGGATGTGAGAAAATACCTAAAGTATAATGTTAAATGAAAACATGTGACAGATAGCATGATATCAATTTTGTTAATATATAAACACACTGAAAAAATCTGGAAATAAATATACTACAGTAATAAAGGTATCTTTGGATAGACAATTATGACTAAGTGATTTTTATTTTCTTCTTTATATTTTTCTGCCATTTGGAATGGAGAATTTGACCAAATTTACAATGGCTAGAGTGCAGTGGCACGAGCTCAGCTCACTGCAACCTCCACCGCCCAGGTTCAAGTGATTCTCCTGCCTCAGCTTCCTGTGTAGCTGAGATTACAGGCACACACCACCATGCCCAGCTAATTTTTTTGTACTTTTAGTAGAGACGGGGTTTCGCCATGTGGGTCAGGCTGGTCTCGAACTCCCGACCTCAGGTGATCTGCCCGCCTTGGCCTCCCAAAGTGCTAGGATTACAGGAGTGATCCACCGCACCCGGCTACATTTCTTTTTAATAGAAAAAAAGAACATAACACTATAACATTGCTTGGAATAGTGAAAAATTAGATGCCACTAAATATCCATCAATAACAAATGGATTTGTATGTATATATTCAGTATGAGTTAATAGGCAGCTGTTAAAAAAGAATAAAGTGTATTTTTTCCTGCAATGTTGTTATACAAAAAGAAACAAGTTGCAAAACAGTTTATATAAGTGTGACCCTATTAAAATACTGTGTATGTTTCTCCATTGTTTGGCAAAAGACATGTGTGTATGAGTGATGGACGGAAGGGTGGTGAAGGGAGTAAAGTAAGGCTTGGAGGAGGGTATTGAATTTCCAGAATATAAGCTAGACCATATTTAAATGTCAATTCAAAAATACACATCCCAGCTAGATTTACATGATTTTAGATTGCTCTTATTTCTCCCTCTTCCATATAATTTCTGAAGAGGTTGGGATAAATAATAGGGAAGACCCACATTTGAGTCTCTATACTGAGAATATTTCCAAGAAAATCAGAACCAAATCATTCTCTAAAGCTCAAATTTCCACAGCTAAAATGTAATTTTAAACCTTACCACCTTGTTTTCAAAGTTTAGCTGCCTGGTTATAGGTATACTCAACTCCTACAGGCTGTAGGATTAAAAGAGGAATGTGGGATCTTGCTCTTTTGTACAAGTTGCAAAAGACCCTTTAGAAACAAGGGACTCAAAAAGAAAGGCTATTGGCTGTGAAAGACATTCCTCTTAAATCTCAATTAAAACTAGTTCCTTCCTGCACCTTACAAGTTATGAAGGTTTCCCCAAATGGCAGACAGCTCAATCTTGATGTGCATGACTGAGATAACATGGCTGAGTGATAACTTCGTTCAGTCATAACAGACACTGGTGTTTTTCCTGTAACATTAAAAAATGGAGAATTTTTACATAACTGTATTAGCATGTCATCTTTAAACAACACTATTGTGTCTCACCATCAAACAAATGGTATTTCATACTTTGACAAGGGCTGAGCTGGAAAAGTACAGCACTAAAGTTGGAAAAAGTTCAGTAGAGAAATGAGCAAAGATGTTGGACCTAGCAGAGCAAAGATGATGGACCCAGCAGACATGGAGGCAACTGAAATCAATCTGCACACCTAGAGGAACAGATGTGACACCTGCAGGATGCTTCAGACTAAAGCTCATCATGGGAAAGTCTCTTTTCTGAAAATTATTTCCTTTATTTTGTTTTCCCCAACATTAGAGTCAAAAGGACAACTCCTCCACATTCCTTTAAAAGCTTTAACAGGTTTCAAGTTGTTTACCAGCATTTAAAACAGAAAAAGGACTGGGACCTCTTTCCTTGTATAGCTACACTCCCCTCTAAAAAAACACACGCTTGGCTCTTTTCACCTCCTGCTTTTAAGAAGGAATTTTAATGGGCCGGGGCTCATGGAGGTGCATAAACTCAGGAGGGAGGAGCACAATGGTAAATTATACCTTGCAAGGAGTCAGAGCCCACTCACTGCTGCCAGTGATGTTAAGTCCATAAACAAAATCTTTTTTTTTTTTTTAATTCCTCCTTGAAAGGTGCAGCAGAAGAAGATGAATCACTTATTTTTTTCCCCCCTGGATCTGTCACACAAGAATCAAGGACTTGTCAATGACTCCAAACAGCAGGGCCTTGACAACTAGTCAAAGACGAAGTTGTTTTGTCCAGCATCTCTCCTTTCTCTGGAAGCATTTTCCTCCCAATTAATAAAAGTTATGAGGCTGCACTGAAGAGCTCAATAAACTGACACTCAAGGACATAAGTTGGCTTTTTTATGCTGAAAACCATGGTAAGGTTATATATACAGCTTGTGTCCATGAGGGTGGAGGTGCTGGAACTTCTGGTAACCCCTGGCTGCATCACTGCTGCAGCACTGGGGCAGTCATTGCATTTTCTGATATTCTCTCCTTTCCTGGGAATGTTCTATAACCCTCAGCTCTACTCTCCCATTTTCCTCTATTAGACCCCAGACCCTCAGATGTCTGGTTTGAGCAGTCATTGATATGTAGGTATAAGGCCCTCAGTGAATTAATGCCGGTTGTCCTGGGGCTGTGAGCAGGCCGGATCAGCACCCATAGGCCTCTTCCCAGGGAATTTAGGGGAAGATTTTACCTATTTTGGATATGCTTTTTCTCCTTAAGGATGAAAACAATAATAGCACTACCATTGTGTTGTTCATTTTGGAAACACAAATCCAAAGAATTCTATAATATTTGAAAACATCTACTTAAAGGAATTCATGAAATTGTGGTTGTTTCCCTTAAAAGTAAACTGTATAGCTTGATATCGCAGGCATTATAGTAAGAAAAGTAAGCTTCTTGACTCAGAAACAAATATAGAAACAAGCTGTGACTCATTTTTACCATCATTCTATTCCAGAAACTTAAAAGCATAGTCTGCATAGTGAAGATCCACATAAAAATGCAGTCACATTTGCTGCAGTGCTAAGAGCAGAAGATATCAATTAATTAGAGAAGTGTGAAAATAAAGACAGGACAAATGAGGGGGGCTGGTAGGGAGACAGGAAGAAGGAGTGACAAACAACAGCAAAAATATCATAAATAAATAATTCAGAATGGATGCTAAATACAAAAGTGAGAGCCAAGCCAGACTAAAGTTCAGATGCATCTAGGGTTACTTTGTGCAACACATTTATTCACTAAAGCGCCAAAGCAGCTATTAGAGGAAACAATAAAGAGGCCCTCTCCCCTGGAAATCTGAGTCCTGCTTTGGAATTTTTATGACATTTCTTCCTTAATAAACAAGAAGGTCTCACCACCTTCTCTTGGCTTCAAAGCCTCACTATGGCGGTGGCCTGCGATTAATATCCTTGGTCTGATTTATATATGTTGTTTGAGGTATTTTCAAAAGTCATGTAGTTTATGAAAGAATTGCAGCTCTAGTAGGCAAACAAATCAACAAGACCCCCATATCCCTAACCTACAGGATTGCCCTGATTACCGTGACTCACCTTGGTCATTTCAACAATGCCCTTTCATGTCACCAGGGCTGTGTGTGCAAAATTAGGACACTACCTGGACCTCCAGCTAAACACTAAAAATTACTCTAGGATTTCCAGTTGGAAAGCGGTGAGGGTGTGATGTAAGTATGTGTGTAAAACTATAGTCCAGTTGGTTTTTGCTTTATATAACAAGTGGGTTCCTGAAAAGTCAAGATTTAAGTACTTTTTGTTGTCGATGAAAACATTTACAATTCACATCAGAAGCTCACTATTTAATGAAATCTGATTGTGGTTCCAGTTATAAAGAATGCTTTTGTAATTAAAATAAAATCTTTTTGTTTGATCAATTTTATACATTCAGACTTGCTTTTACTGGAGTTTCTTAATGTAGGGTATACTTAGAGTATTACTACTAGTTGGTAAGTATTGTTTTGTTTTAATGCTATTCTTTTCTTTTTCAGCAAAAATCCAAAGAAGTATTTCCATAGCCCAAGTTCATACTCTTCATAACATGGAAGACAGAACTTACTCTGCTTTATTTAGCTTAGTGTGTCCTGTGGCATGTGAGGCATCCAGGGTAGCAGACACCAGCAAATTGTTAGGGAGAAACTGAGAGGCAATGCCCCACCGACTGCACGGCAGTATTTTCAAGCCGGTGTGACAGAGCTGATCGAGGATCAGACTGCTCTTTAAAAACACCTGTTCTGTAAACCTCAGTTAGTGAGGGCAGCATCTTCCAGCTGACTCAGCCCAGCCACTGCTGCCCCGCTGCCAGAGGGCCTGATGCCATTCGGGCAAGGACTCAGATGCCTTACCCCCAGACCCTTCATGACCCACTGGCACACAAAGGCAAGGGTGCCAGCACCAATGGGCGCATCCATCCTAATCTGCCATTTCAAAGCAGCTGCCTGCAGGCTGTGTCCACCCTCTGCTAGCAGAGTGCAACGAGGCAGAGAAATTGAAATCCAGGGGAGGTGGGGAAAAAAGAAAGATGGAAATCTTAAAGACAGTATCTTGGAAGCATATGTTTTAGAATCACTGCAGCCAGTTCCCTGTCAAGAAAATATTGGCCATGTTGGTTGGTCCAATCTCATGTAGCCACAGATGGTTTTATGCCTCACTATTCAGATCCCCACTCCCCAGAGAAGGAGAAACAAAGGATGTTGTGCTTTGTGGTGTAGTTATTCTGCCACCTAGTGTTACATGTAAAAACAAACAAATAAATTTAGAAAAAAATACAGGCTGTGTTAGAAGAGTAAAAGTAGAATCATGAATTTCACTAAATTGCATTTTTTTTTTCTTTCCAAACATGAAGATCCTTCACTTACAGTGGTGGCCTGGGGAGGCATTGCCAACAATTACAACAGCCCTTCTCATTTGAATTGAATGGAAGGCCAAAGAGCATGAGGTCTGAAGTTTCGGATGTGAAGGAGAAAAGAACATAACCTCAAAAACCCCATTTTAATGATATTTAAAAGGGCTATTCCCTGCAGGTAAGGTAACTACTATGAATACAATAATAAAAACTGGAATTGGACATGGAAAGCTACAGTTTCTGCTGTGAAGAAGAGAGGAGAAAGTAAACAGAAAAAAATGTGGATTGCTTTTTAAAGTATTATTACTTCTGCGACTAACGCATTGTGAAGTAATAAAATGAGCTATGGACTTGCAGTGAAAGTCTGAGTGTGAGTCCCAGTTCAGTAGCTTCCTCGCTGTGCTGGTGAGTTGTGCAGTATCTCTGAGCTTCGATTTGGTGTTCTGGAAAACAGCTGTACACTTACACCCATTCTTCCTCCTTTTACAACACTGTCCTGAGGATCTATTAGAAACATACATGAAGGCATTTTGTAACTATAAAGCACTCTGCAGCACCCTGAAGACCATTTCCTTTCCTATATTATTGTCTTTTTGCAGTTTTGGCTGCCATTTATATGTATGTGGCTTTTTGTATTTAACTTGTCCTGGAGTGCTAGTGATCATTCCTAAATAAGTGTTTTCAGGGTTAAAAGGAGTATTAAAAAGGCACATGTGCAAGTATGTCATGCAACATATATTAAAAAAATCCCCCAAATAGACAAATCAAGAAATAGCATTACAGTTTAAAATTAGATTATTCCAAGTGTTTCTCCTTAAAATTATGTCCCATTGAGAATGGTAAGCCATCTTGATTAGCTGTTTCTACTAAAATTAGTATATTCACAAAAGTTCTTAAAATTACAGGGAATCTGAACTGAACTTTCCTTCTTGTGGGCAGAGTCTTCCATTGTGATAAACCAGGCATCAGGAAATAGTTTTCATTTCCATTCCTGCACTAACTAGCAATGTAACTTTCAGCAATTTCAGTTTCCGAATGGGCAAAAAGTAAGAGGTAAACAAAATAACCATGCCTTCCAGTTCTATGATGACAAGTTGTTGTTCTGCTTTTGATAGCAAAATTTAAAGAAAATTCAAAATCAGTGATAGACTAGCTATAATGTAATTTTCAAAAATGTCCTACAAGTTATATAAATTTTCAGTCACAGGATAGAAAAGACAGCATTAGGTGAGATGGCCACTGTAGCATGGGTGTGTTTGTGTCCTTTATCAGAACTTAGAGCTGCTCAGAAACCACTGCGGGCTAAAGCAAACAGGCTGCAAGAAAGTGCTTACCCAGCCACCTACCTGGCCTTTCAAAATTGCAAAGAAAGACTTTACTTCCACTTAGCTCTGAGAACACCCTTTGCTCTTTTTAGTAATATTTTTAACAATGCCAAGAAAAGAACTCTATTTATCCAGATTTCCTCTCTCCTTAGAAATGTCAACATTGCTCAGGAGTACAGCAAAAAACAGCCTGGAGTTTTCATGATGTGAACGTGAGACCAAAGTCACACTGTGGAGAGATTAAACTTGGAACAGGATTGCCAGTAAAGAAGATAACTCATGCCTAGAAAAAGCCCAGCTGGTGACTTCTGTTACAGAATTCACAACCACACTGGGTTCACAAGCCCTTCTTCCCATATGGAAGCCCCCTTTTCTTAAATGTCCCAGAATCTCTCTCCTTTAGGTTGATGCCAGTGCCTCTTCTCATAAAGTGCTCAGCTTTGCTCCATCTCCCTGGTTTGTACAAACCCTGGCATATTTTGGCCTGGAAGATTTAGTCCTTTTCTTTCCCCTGTCTATTGGAACTTCTACCCTCTTTTGTCTAAAAGATTTTTTTTTTCAAGTCTTTCCAATAATCTGCTGGAGGCCACAGAGACAGATCTAATCATGGTTCTCATCAATCTTTCTCCGCTGGCCAAACAGAGCCAGGAGGCTACATGGAATGATGCTGAATTCTTTTTTCTCCCTCAAAACGTACTTCTGTCCAGGGAATTAGGGCCCACTGTGTGTTCCTGGGAGCTAACATTTCCTGGGGAATGTTTAGGGATTTCACATTTACCCTAAACAAAATAACATATAAAACTTAAAGTCTAAATTCCACAGAGCTTTTTAAAAGGAGGGGCCTTGTCTCTCCTTGGCTTACAGCAGCCCTGAAGGCTTGCTGTATCTCATTCATTTTGGCCATTTTCCAGAGCAGCTGACAAACTGAAAATAAGCACACTGCTCTCTCCCCTCCTTCACTCCCCACACTACCTTCCCCTGCTCCTGACAACCACGACTCCTCATACACACAGATCCATGAGGGTCAGGCTCGTTCTCAGAATAATGTGGAGGTGAACACTACCTCCACTTCATTGCTCAGACTTTAATACGGATCTTGAACAGTCTTGGTTTGGGATTTCAAATGTAAGTCATTCTTGGCCTAAATCAGATTGTGGGATTAGAGCCCTATTCAACTTGTGAGAGCAGGAATTCGCCTTTTAGGGATATGTGTCTAAAGTCATAAATCGCCTTGGAGACATGCCCACCTCCACTTCTAAACTGCCTCTGAGTCTCTGTCCTTTTAGATAAGCAACAGGAAAAGAGATATAAGGTAACTTATGTTGCATGATTTGAACCAAATATTTGAGGCAGGCCTCTCTGTTCTTGGGAAGCTCTGGTGGAAAGCTGACTTGAAAGGAGGATGTAACAAAGCATCACACAGTAGCAGATCATACCAATATTATACAAATCTAAGTGACGGGTTTCCAGTAGGAACCCAGGTCCCCAACATAAGGCACCACTTCCATGTATTACTAATACATCATGAATCTGATCAACCATAGTTGCAAGTCTATTTGACTCAGAATTTAGCAGCGGCTCCAGTTCCCCAAATTAGTGAGGAGGAGATAGGCATTCAGCTTATAAAGTTTTCCAATAAGAACCACTATCTTTGAACTACTAAATTTGAACTACTACCCACCCCAATTTGTTGGACCCCACCATGGCTGGGCCCCCTCTAGATCACAATACAAACTAGACCAGGACAGGGCCTAACTGGTCTGGAGGAGATGGAGGAGACAATGAGAACATAGATCATGGTTTTGCCTAGATGTTTTCACCTTGGTATCAATCAACACATCTGAGCTAGTTAGTGTTAGGGCATTCTTTAACCTTCCTTCCAAAAGAAACATCATGGGCCTTTTCTACCATGCCATTCATCTACCCAAATGTTAGGACATTATTTTCTTTATGAAGTATGTGATTAATTGCCAAGACAACACCTGTGTCTTGCCATTTTTGTTATGGGAAAGTCTAACAAATCCATGTACAAGACTACCCAGAGATTACCCACCCAGGGGCTTGGAATGCAGTGTGACCAAAGGCATTTCCAGAGAGCTCACAGGACACAATGGCCATGCATGGGTGGATTTGCTGGATGGATCAGATAAACTGGCCACAACTTTTCCATCTTTTGTTTCGATTCCTTCCAGTAGATTGGCCTTGTTACCAATACCAATGCCAAGACTACCAATTGCTTGCAACAAAGAATTGTTGTTAACCCCTATCCACTGTTTCATTCAGTCTAATTATTTTCTAACAATACAATGGCTTCAAAAAGCCTCCAACTGTCCAGCAGACACTATGGGCCAGAGGAATCACTGAACACAAGCAGCCTATCACTAGAAGACAATACTGAAGCAGCTTCTGTCTGGATGTTTGCTCCATCTTCTCTGAAACAACGGGAGAGAGAGCTCAGGAGAATAAAAAGGAAGTCCTGCCCTACAGATCTATTGTTTGTCTGCCAATGCTGTATCTGCTCCAAGTTCTTGGGCGTATCCTTCACCACTCCCAAATACAGGAAAAAGCCTCGATTTCCTAGGAAATGCAGCTTCTATGTTTTTGATGAATTCTTATTGTACCCAAATCAGACTTCAGTGAGGATTCCCGTTAAGATTTTTTTTTTCACTCCTAAGGTCAAATATATCTTATATAGTAAATAGGCCATTGGACTAATTCACAGCAACAATAACAATACAAATAGATGTTTCTATAACATTTTAGATGGCAGCATAGAGCCCACTGGCATATCAGTGGTTGTTTTTGTTTGTTTGTTTTTTTTAACAGATAACACTGGTTGACAGAATCACTGAATAGAAAAGTAATACACTGGAAGCAGGTCATCACAAAAAGACATCAGTTTAACAAAACTGAAATTGATACTATAATCTTGGAGGTTTCCAAACAGAGGGAATATAAAGTCAACAGAAAATTAAATGAGAGGAAGCCTCTGTTCATTACACATCAACATATAATTAGATTGGGATGCACCCATAATGATGAAATCCCAGCAGAAATGAAAGGTCAGTTGTTTCCAGTAGGGCAACGCTGTCAGAACCATGTTTAAAGGAAACAGACCAACACAGTAACCCAGAATCTCAAAGATATCCCAGAATAAAGGGGATTCATTATCGTCTATTTGAGTCATCAAGTAGTGTAAGTTCATATGTAAAGGGAACATGAGGCCTGGAATGTGTACAGTGTGTCAATTACTACCAAGCAATTGAAGCAATAAAAACCAAGGCTCCAAACCATGCCCACAGCAGAGCTATAAATAAGTGAACAAAGGGAAACTGAATTGCCAAGGAAGGGAAAGCCTGGATCAAAAAAATCAGCAAGGTCTAGATCTCAGAAAATATAAAATAACATCAACCATGACAATTTAATAGTGATGCTACTCAATAATTCTTACAAGCTGGATGACTTAACCAAAAAGATAAACTATTAGAAATATTAACATGCAGAAAGTTGTTTCTGCCTAAAAGTATGCATAATATAAAAAAGTTTACAATAGGGAAAAATATGAATAATGCTTTATTTTTTAACCTTTGCAAGTTTAAAAAATTTAATCATCTTGAAAATATTTCCCTAGCTAGAAAAAAGAAAAAAATAATTAATTATCATATGTGAATCAAAGCAATGAGTAATCTGAAGGCAACAGGTATTGATTTCCTTTAAAATTTCTGTTCTAAATAGTCCCAGGTTTTAGATGTAAATTAATTCCAGAGAGCACATCTTAATAACAGTAATAAATAATACATGATGCACACACTACTTATGGTATTATTAGTAGTACAGTATATATTAAAATGTGGTACCAAGAGCCTCCTTCAAGGAAGCACTTGCTGTCCTCTTATGGGGAGTATGATCAGCAGACAGCCTCTAGCATCAGCTCCTTTAGGGTGAGCTTAAGCTTTCTAGGGCCTCCACGCCCAAGATCATGTCCAGGAGCAGACCATATCCCATAATTAAGAGGCTCTACCACTAAGCAGGTGGGTGATCTTGAGTAAGTTACTAACTTCTCTGACCTAGAGCTTACATAATAACATACTGATAATAATAATAATATCTTCCTCATGTGGTTGTCATGAATATTAAATGAGATAATGTGTGAAAAGTACTTATTTAGCATGGTTTAGCACCTAGGAAGGGCTCAGTAATTTGTAGCTATAATATTGTTCTTAACCCCAGCAATTAGCACAGTCTTGAATACTTAGCAGGTACTTGAAAAGTATATGTTGATGAAGTAAGGCAAAGTCCTGATTGCTATATACCCTACCTTCCTCTGTTTGAACGTTAGAGGAAACCATTGAATTCAAAATGAGATGAAAAGGTGAAAAAGGGAGCTTTATTATGTATTTGTTCAACAAATTTTATTATGCATTGATATGTAAGAAAACTAGACTTTCTACCTTCAGGGGGCCTACAACCTGCAGAGGGAAACAAGATGTGTTAGTATCTTCTATATCCAGGCAATCTGTGATAAATGCTGTCCACGTATAGACTATCTAGGGGTTCAGAGGTTGGCAGTCACCTCCAACCACTCCCTGGGTAGGACAGCTAGGGAGGGTACCTTGAAGTGTGATGAGAAAAGAATTCATTCTGGGCAAACAGGATGGACTGAATCAAGTTTAAAGTGAAGAAAGCAAATGCATCTTTACACAAATCGTACTAGTCCAGGCTGGCTGGAGGACATACATGGGTTTATACTGAAGATTAGTGAGAGCCAGGTCTGGAAAGGGTAGTGTGGAGTGGCCTGGAAGGGGCTCAGATAGCAAGGCACAGGTGGCAGAAACCAGAGAAGCTTCAGAGCTGAGGTATAGCCAGGCTGAGGCAAACTGATCTGGCAGCTGTGTACAGGGTCAACATAAGCAGGGGAAGTCTAGAGACCGGGTAGTGTCATTTAATCCTCAAAACAACCCAGTAAGTATCCTCAGATGGGGCAACTGAGACAGTGTAGGCCCAAGGTCGCACAGCTCAGAAGAGATGGGAGTGGGACGGAAACTCAGTGTGGTACCAGAATTCATGAAGGGAGACATGACTGGGCAAGGGAATCATTTGATGGTCTTGGGAATGGTAGAAAAAACATACATGAGCTGGACTGCTTGAAGGGAGAGGGCAGGGAGATGGGCAGAAACTACTTTTTAACTATTTAAAAAAAATAAAATCTGAGAACTAAAAAACTGTATATTTAAATGGAATCTATATTAATTAGACTTAGCCAAAATGATGAAACCAAATATTTTATCATGACACCATGATTGACAATTTATTATTATTCATTTATTTATTTTGAGATGGAGTCTCACTCTGTCGCCCAGGCTGGAGTGCAGTGGGCAATCTTGGCTCACTGCAAGCTCCGCTTCCAGGGTTCACACCACTCTCCTGCCTCAGCCTCCCGAGTAGCTGGGACCACAGGTTCCTGGCTAATTTTCTGTATTTTTAGTAGAGATGGTGTTTCACCATGTTAGCCAGGATGGTCTTGATCTCCTGACCTCATGATCCGCCCACCTCGACCTCCTGAAGTGCTCGGATTACAGGCGTGAGCCACCAAGTCCGCCTGATTGACGACTTAAAAGAGAATAGGTTTTTCTCATAACAAAGGAAGAAAGAAGAGAAAAAAGGAAAGAGAAGTTTTTAGATTCTAGGTTCCAACCATGTATAGCAACTTCCGATAGGAAAGAATATGCACTTTAGGTTTTTCCGCATGCCAGAACCACATTTTAAAGGGAAAGACAAGAAAAAGTCAAAGACTAGGCCCCGGTAGATATCTGGGCTGAAAGCTATGATAACACCCAAACAGCTACTGGCTAACAAATGATAAACAAGCACAGATGGCAAGCTCACTAGAATTGCTTTGCTTTGCAGACTTGCCACATTAATTTGGTTTTATTTTAGCTTAATAAGATAATATAGATAAAGTGTCCAACCTAGTACATGAGGCAAAGTATATACTAATTCCTTTCCTTTTCCTTCTCAGCTTCTTCCCTACCTACCCAACAAAAGGGTAAGATAATTTTTCTCTTTGATAACATAACTTGAAGAAATATAAAACAGTCCAATATTTCTTCAGGAAGAAAAACATCAGGCAAATTTCCTTGGCTTAATGTCCTTGAGTCTGGCATTACCTATGAGTGAGCTGGGATGACTACAGGAATAGAACCTGTTTCTTTGAGAAATAAACAAGGGCAGGGATATGAACAAATGTCAGGCCACATGAAAACAAGAGGCATTTTGTACTCTGGACGCTTTATCTTACTCTACTAGCAATTCACCATGAAAAGCAAGTTCCTGAGCCAGCTGCAACTTCAGCTGGCTTTTCTTTCCTTAGATAAATAATCATCCTTTATCACCTTTAACTGCCTGGCAATTGACTGGTAAGGCACCGCTCATGAAATATTAGGTAAGTAAAAAGTATATCTTCTTTTTCTCTCCGCTTTTCCTGAACAGACAATCCCCAGAAGTTCCTGTTTATTGTCTGTCCTTCCCTAAGTGGCTGTATAAGGAAGTGGAGTTGAGGCTGTTAAAGGTTTCCAGCTCCTGGGGTGAAAGGCGCTGTTCTAAGTCATCACACTTATTACACACACAACAGGCATGGGCTGTGGCTCCAAATAGACACAATGAGGTCTGTTCTGAGATGAAAAAAAACTAGAGATCTAAGGCAGTCTTTATCATTGTAGATATAACACCCAGGGTAATAGAGGCACCCTATAAAGACCTCGGCTGCTGATAGAGTGGGGCTGTGGCTCCTGGACAGTGTCAGTGTCACACTTAGTGGGAAGGTCTCTCGGCTCTGATGCCTTTGTGGCTGTTCTCATGGACAGACAGTGGCCTTCTAGATGGATAGACTGTGTAAAAATAAGGTACAGTTGTGGCTCAAAACGATGTGACTAATGTAGTTCTTTCACATCCAACCTAAGACCTTTCACTTTTTAATTTAGATATTATATTACAGTTATACTGTCCAAATTTTCTCAGCTAAAAACCAGGGCCCTTGTCAGCAGTGTATACTTAAAGGGACAATGGAAAGTATCTGAAATGAGATTGTTGGAACATCTGATAGTTATATCAGAGTCTGCTAGGTAAAGAGGCCTCATATGGTTCTTTTGGCTGGTAGAGATTATAAAGGAAACTCCAGGGTCTCAGAACTGGGGCAGTACCACAAGGCTGGGCTGATGAGATAGGTGAGTGGAAGAAGACAGAGAACAATGAACAAAAGAAGAGAGCAGTGAGTTGAAGAAAACATATCAAAGTCAGGCACTAGAGTGGAGTCCTGGTGCACAGTTAAAAAAAGAAGAAAAAAAAGATGGTGGAGAAGGACAGCTTTTTGGGAAGCAGAGGCTGAGGCTGGAGCAGGAGGACTGCTTCTCTCTCTGGAGGATCAGTGTGTGATGAGAAAGCAGTTGTTACCTCCATGTCAGGCAGAAAGCAGGGTTTAAGTGTTCTTGGGCTGACTTGACACACTTAGGATTTCTCAGTGTTTGGTAAACTCAATGCCAGCAAGTGTGGCTGTGGTGGTGTTGGTGACACCTTGAGAAAGGGAGTCAGAGAAGGGGCGAATAAGTAGGAGAAATGCTGTAGGAAGGCCAGGTGTCCACCTACACCCCCCAGGTGCCCAGAAGGGAAGTGAGGAGGGAGCAGAGGCATTTTCCTCAGACAACAGTTGTGTCTTTTCTGGGCCCCAGGAGGCTGTATTTCTACAAGGACAAGGGCCACAGCTTAGTTATCTATGCGACCTTGGTAACCAGCATAGCGCCTTATATGCTGTGACTGTCTTGATAAATATTTGTCATTTTGTTGTTGTTGTTAAGGTGCCAAGATTTCTGTAGAACTAGTGTTTTCTCATAGTGGTTCCAGAATGCTACAGAACATCACAGCTGAAAAGAACAGAGATATCATCATGACCAGTTGTCTGATGTAGATCCAGAAACAGGGTAAGAGGAGCAACGCATCTTGCCCAAGGTCACACTCCCTCCCCAGATATTCTGATCCCTGGTGGAATGCAGGAATCTGAATTGTTAACAAGTATCACATCAACCCCAAATTGATGGAATTAATTGCAGGTGCTCCACAGACCACAACCCAGAGATACATTGTATTACATTAAATGGTCTGGTTTTAAGAGTTGAGACCCAGCTGAGTGTCACAGTGATGAGTAAGGGTTAGCATAACCTATCAATAACTTTTCCTTGTAAAAAGCAAGAAATATGGTTGGGCACAGTGGGTCATGTCTGTAATCCCAGCATTTTGGGAGGCCAAAGCAGGGGGATTGCTTGAGGGCAGGAATTTGAGATCAGCCTGGGCAATGTAGTGAGATCTTCGTCTCTACAAAAAGTTTTTTAAAAATTAGCTGGGCACAGTGATACATACCTGTAGTCCTAGCTACTTGAGAGGCTGAGGTGAGAGAACTGCTTGAGCCCAGAAGTTCAAGGCTGTAGTGAGCTATGATTGTACCACTGTATTCCAGCTGGGGCGACAGAACAAGACCTCATCTTAAAAAAACAAAAACAAACAAAAAAAACCAACAAAACAAAATGAAACAAAACTAAGGAATTCTATTTTGTGAAAAATGTTTCTGATCAAAATCACCATGAAATACCACTTTACAACTACTAGGATGTCTATAAGACTGACAATAAAAAGCGTTGGCAAGGATGTGGAGAAACTAGAACCCTCAATATATTGATAGTGGGAATGTAAAATGGTGTGGTCACTTTGTGTTTTTTTTGTTTTTTGTTTTTTGTTTTTTGTTTTTTGAGACGGAGTCTCACTCTGTCGCCCAGGCTGGAGTGCAGTGGCCGAATCTCAGCTCATGGCAAGCTCCGCCTCCCGGGTCCACGCCACTCTCCGGCCTCAGCCTAGTAGCTGGGACTACAGGTGCCCGCCACCACGCCCGGCTAGCTTTTTGTATTTTTTTTTTAGTAGAGACGGGGTTTCACCGTGTTAGCCAGGATGGTCTCGATCTCCTGACCTCGTGATCCGCCTGTCTCGGCCTCCCAAAGTGCTGGGATTACAGGCTTGAGCCACTGCGCCCGGCCTGGTGTGGTCACTTTGGAAAATGATTTGGCAGCTCCTCAAAATGTTAAGAAAACAGAGTTAACATATGACCCAGCAATTCTACTCATAGATATATTCATATGCTAAATGATTGGGAGGCCGAGGCACTTTGGGAGGCCGAAGTGGGTGGATCTCAAGGTCAGGAGATCGAGACCATCTTGGCCAACATGGTGAAACTCATCTCTACTAAAATACAAAAAATCAGCCAGGCATGGTGGTGCATGCCTGTAATCCCAGCTACTTGGGAGGCTGAGGCAGGGGAATCATTTGAACCCCGGAGGCAGAGGTTGCAGTGAGCTGAGATGGCGCCACTGTACTCCAGCCTGGCGACAGAGTATGACTCTGTTTCAAAAAATTAAAAAAAAAAAAAAAAAAAAAGAAATGAAAACACATGTCCATGCAAAACTCTGTATGTAAATGTTCATAGCAGCATTATTTATAATAGCTAAAAAGGAGAAAAAAATCTCAAATCCATAGAGACAGAAAGCAGTGTTTGCCTAGGGGTGGGAAGGGGAGTAAGGAGAAGAAATGCAAAGTGACTGCTAATGGGTACAAGATATCTTTTGGGAGTAAAAAGGTTCGCAAACTTGATAATGACAATAGTTACACAACTCAGGGAATACACAAAAAATACTCAATTGGACATTTTAAATAGGTGAATTTGATGGTATGTGAATTATGTTTCAATAAAACTTCAAATATTTTGAAACCAAGCCTCCTAAGTTCTAGTACACTGCTAGGCCCCATCTTGTGATACTTAAAACTGGCTCTGGGCTATCTGGATTTGTTTATTTTTCACTGCTTCAGTTAACAGCAGGAAGAAATAAACTCATAGTTTCTCAATGTGCTTATGATCCTCAATTCAAGATGCAACTCATTCTTCCAGAGTCCGGAGGGAATAGACACTTGAATCCAGGTGTTCTGTAGGCTGGAAAAGATTTAAATCCCCGAGTTGGCTCCACAGCAAAAAATTTTTTTCCAATAATTCTCTTCTGAGGAAATTTCCCAGGACAGAGATTTTTAAGGCAGATACATCACAGCTCACATAATTGAAATAGCAGGTGAATAAAGGCAGGCAGAGTGTGTCAGCTGGTTTGATGAAGGGTCATACAGGTGTCCTCAAAAATAGGCAAGTGCTGGGGAATCAATTTGTGTGCTTTCTCAGAGACTTAAGGAACACATTTGTTACAATTAGTTAAGGGGCTGCATACAAATGACACTCCTTTGTGTGGATGTCTGCAAATCTATATAGAGGAGCCAGCAGTCATTTGGAATCCAGGTCAGCCAGGGAAAGCTGAGCAGCAGCACATGCTTGTGTTTCAGAGAACAAATCCCCAACTCCTCCCCAAATAGACACAAAGATAATGGCCTAGAAGGGGTCAGTATCTTACTAGCCTTTGATTGAGGCATCGAACCTCATTAAAAAAGTCTGTTAGTCATATGTAGAAGAACAGAATCCAAAGTGTGCTTTGCCATAAAAACAACAAACATGGTTGTAAAACCTTGTTAGTGAACTCCTGAAACTCTCTCCATATAACATGAATAGATTCCTTGATACACAATCAGGACCGAATACACTCTCACCAGGCATGGTGGTGGCACCTATAATCCCAGCTCCCAGAGAGGCTGAGGCACGAGGATTGCTTGAGCCCAGGAGTTCTGGGCTGTAGAGCACAATGCGGATCAGGTATCCTCACTAAATTTGACATCAATATGGTGACATTACAGTAGCTGGCCCAATTTGAAAACACAGCAGGTCAAACTCCCACGCTGATCAGTAGTGGAACTGCACCTGCAAATAGCCACTACACTCCAGCCTGGGCAACAGGGCAAGACCCCATCTCTTATCTGTTTAATTAATTAATTTTTAAACTTTTATTTTAGGCTCAGGGGTACATATACCAGTTTGTTACATAGGTAAATTGCCTGCCATGGGAGTTTGGTGCACAGATCATTTTGCCACTCAGGTAATAAGCATAGTATCTGATAGGAAGTTTTTCTGTCATCACCCTTCTCCCTCCCTCTACCCTCAAGTAGGTCCTGGTGTCTGTTATTCCCTCCTTTTTGTCTATATGTTTAGCTCAATGTTTAGCTCTCACTTATAAACAAGGACATATGGTTTGGTTTTCTGTCCATGTGTTAGTTCACTTAGGATAATGGCCTCCAGTTCCATCCATGTTGCTGCAAAGAACATGATCTCATTCTCTTTTTATTGTTGTGTAGTATTCTAGGGTGTATATATACCACATTTTCTTTATCCAGTCTACCATTGATGAGCAATTTAGGTTGATTCCTTGTCTTTGCTATTGTGAACAGTGCTACAATGAACACACACACATGCAGGTAAGACCTCGCCTCTTAGAGGAAAAAAAAACAAAACAGAATACACTCTCTACTGTCCTTGGCCCCCTCCTCTTCTGCTTGATCTAACTGGCTGTCTTGGCTTCAAGTACAGTTATGTGCTATGTGGTCAACAATATAATGGAGCTGAAAAATCTCTATACTGACGCTGTAGCTGTCCTAATGACATAGTGCAAGATATTACTCACGTGGTTGTGGTAATGCTGGTGTAAACAAACCTACGGTAATGTTAGTCATATAAAAGCACAGCAAATACAATAATGTACAGCACATAACACTTCATAATGATAATAAATGACTGTGTTACTGTTTTGTTTTTACTCGGCTATAGTTTTATCATTATTTTACAGTTACTCTTTCTACATATTAAAAATACTTTACTGTAAAACAGTATTCTGTGTAACACCAGCAGCAGCCCCATACATCTCCTGTTTACCTCTTGATTGTATATCATTTTCTCTTGTGCTTGATTTAAGTTTTACTACAAAAGAGTCAAAAAGTTAAAAATAATTGAAAGTTTATAAAGTCAAACAGTTACAGCAATTACATTTAATTTATTGTTGAAAATGTGTAAAATAAATTTAGTGTAGCCTAAGTGTAGTGTTTACAAAATCTACAGTAGTATACAGTAATGTCCTAGGCCTTTACATTTACTTACTGTGCACTCACTGACTCACCCAGAACAACCTTCAGTCCTGCAAGCTCCATTCATGGTAAGTACCCTTACAGGTATACCATTTTTGATCTCTTATACCATATTTTTACTGTTTAATTTCTATGTTTAGATACACAAACACTTGCCATTGTGTTCCAATTGCCTATAGTATTCAGTACAATAACATGCTTTACAGGTTTGCTGCCCAGGAACAAGAGGCTGTACCATCCAGCCAAGATGTATAGCAGGCTATACCACCTAGGTTTGTGTAAGTGCACTCGATGATGTTTGCATAATGTTCAAATCACCTAATAACTCATTTCTCAGAACACATCCCCATCATTAAGTGATGCATAACTGTAATTCAGGTACTTCTCAGCTTTCTTTCTTAACCCATACTATTGTCGTTCATTGGACTTCTCCACCTGAATGTCTCTTCTCATTAGTGCCTTAATTTAAACTCAACATGTTACAAAATGACCTCATCATTCCCCAAGGCTGCTTTTCCTCTGAATTTCTTGTTGAAGGCATCATGACCCATTCAGACATCCGAGTTCCTAACTGGAGGTCCCACTCAAACACCCACCCACCCCTGTATCCAACCAGTCACTGTAGTCTGCTCATTTGACTTCTGATATGCATCTCAAATCTGTCCCTTCACCTCTCCTCTTGCTGCTACCACTTCCAGACTATACAGCAGCTTTCCCACTGATTCCTTTGTTACCCCTTTTTTCCACCCTACACTGTCATCTGAATTCTCTTCCTGAAAAAAGAAATCAAATGCAGTTACTCTCTTTCTTTAAAACCTCCATAAGCCCTTCTATTACTTACAGGATAATGCCTTAGTATGCTCTAAGGCCCATCACACTCTTACCTCAGCTTAACCTATTTAGGCTCATTTTCTACTACAACTCATAAAACATGTACTTTTCAGCCTGAATATACTACACTCTTTCACACCTCTTTGCATTTCCACATGCTGCTCCCTGTATTGATGGGGCTCCTCCCACCCTTGTCAGACTGGAAAATGTTGATATATTCTTGAAGTTTCAACTCAAATATTTTCTCTTCTCCTTTGCAGAAATATTTGCTGCTGCTTCTGTGTTTTCTCAAGTATTTTCCTTACACCAATCACTAAGCACAAAATACAATATATAACTTCAGGTCTGGGGTGATGCCTTAGTTACAACTGTATCTCCAATGACCAGCATACTCAGGTACTTAATGAATGTTCATGAACTGAATGAATAAACCAGAAGACTAAATTATTATCAAAGCAAGAGAATGGACCTTCTAGTATAACCTAAATGTATAAACAGAAATCTAAAAATGAACATTTCCTCTAAAATAAGCTTCAGGATAAGGTATATTAGCCAGACAAAATAATGTAATGAGCATTACAATATGCCCTTGGCTCAGACGACCAGAACTGACATTTCAGTCCTGTGAATGTGGCCTCTTAGGAAAAATATTAGTACTATGCTTAACTAATAATAAGCACTATCTGTGTGTTTACTGTTGTTCTTGTTAGGGGGTTATATTCTGGCCCATACTCCATCTAAATAGATATAAAAATAAGTGGTCACAATGAAATTCTAATGTCTAAACAACCAGCCTACAATATCTAACATTACATTAAGAAATGAACATGCCCAAGTCTCCTAATGCACACAAAAATATTCTGCTTCAAACACATGAATGAGCCAATGGCCTGTGGATATAGCCCACATCCCAGCATCTGAAGACAGTGTGCTTTAAAGTTTTTGGCAGTATCTTCTAGATTTCTCTATAGACCAACATCAAGCCAATTTATCTGACCTCCTTGATCTACAGAGCCCTTCCAGTACCTACAGCTATTTTTCTAGAGGCCTGAATGAGTCAGAACAAGAAAATGATTAATCAACTTGGAGAGATTTGAAAGCTGGAAGGGAGCCATCCTGTGAGTAAAAGCTCAGAGCTGTGGGACTACAGCAGTTGGAAAGTTAGGGGATTTCCATGGTTGAAAACATTTGGCTGGCTTGCTATGGTCCTCTGACCTTGCAATAAGACAGACCAGACCGAGCTGGTGATTTACCTCTTACAATATCCTATGTCTGCTGCTTCTGGCTGTTCACTCTGACTTGACAAAGTCAAAGTTATTCCCCCTGAGCCTTGTGACTTTGGAACTGGCTCAGAAAATTTTCCTGTTTTTTCCTCCCAATGGATATCATTCTCAGACCTTGGCTTCACTTTTATGTACAGGGAGGCTTAAATTAAAAGTGTATGCCATGCACCCAGCACAGTGCTTGGCAAAGAGTTAGGTGGGTCTGCTCCTTTTTTAGGCCAGGTTGGTTTCCCAGCACCCAGGGGATAGAGCACCATCTTGCTTTTCTTTTCTTTCTTTCTTTTTTTTTCTTTTTGCCAGTTGTTAACCTCCCAGTACCATTTAAAATCACTTTTCCTGCTTAAGGTTTGTATCACCTGCCACTGCTCCTTATTTCATCTATTCAAATTCTTCCGATTCCCTTTACTGGGGACCTGATATCTGAAGTTGCTTATTTTAAAGACACTACTCTAGGATTATCTAACATTTATATTCCAAAAGTACTACAGACACTGTTGTTATCTTTTGTTTGCTGTTTAAAATGTAATATTTTACTGATGCCAGGAAGGCTTCTCATATTTTCCAACTAATTATCTCTACCAGTTATGCCTCTACTTCCATTTTCTTGCCCTTTTACTTTGTGTACACTGCCCTCTTTCTTCTTTCTTTTACTTGAGCATAGGAATCACTTGGATTTTACTGCCATTTATTACCATCTCTTTCTTTCCTGGGTCTGCTTTCTGTTCCATCACTGCATTTATAATACATTCCTGTGTCTACTATCAACAATAAGTTCAGCAAGATATTCTCATGTCTGATTGTTTATTGGTCTCCTGTCCCTGTTTCTCTCATTAACATCATTTATTTTCCCTGGATAACATTTTCATTAACTTAGTAAAGAAATAGGGTTAGGCAAAGTTTTCTGCTTCTCTTCTCTACTAGAAAAGATCCAAGTCCTTCTCCATTCAGTAAACATGGTCATATGTCTCATTTACACATACAAATATATACATGTAAACTTTCACTGTGAGAATTCTTATCCATTGATTTGTAGATCACAAAGAACTTGTTGAGCAATGACAGCTGCTGCTTTTCAATGCACTGGCATGGTTGGGAGGGGGCTGGGGATTTTGCCTTTTGGCACACAAGTCAGTAAACACATTGGAGATTAACAGCAAAGAGATAAGAAGCTTGGGTGTGGGGAGGACTAGAATGATGGTTTAGGGGAAAAGGAAAAATGAGGGAATTTCAGGAAAAGGAATAGAAATTATAGATCAAATGACCAGATAACAAAAAGAAGGGGAGAGATTCAATAAGGTTAGAGAAAAGATTTAGAGAGAAAATAAGATTGGAGGAAGGAAAGTGGAGTGGTTAAGGATAAGAAAGAAATTAGGAACAGAGGCAAAGAGAGAAGAAAAAGGTGGCAACCAGCTGGTCATCCACTTGAGAAAGAAAGCATGAAGGAAAATATTTAAGAATAAGTAAATACAGATGAGAAAACATTCCAAATCAATGTGTCATCCTCCTTTTAAAATCCCCTTTGTTATTATACTATCCACAATATGGCGTTGCTACAAATCCCTCAGTGGATAGAAGTAGAAATATCCCTCTTGCTATTTGTTTGAGGTCAAATCCTGTCAATCTACACAACTCAAAAGTGAGAAAATAACTGGGATGTTCTTCTGACAGTTTACCTCCAATGACTGGCCCTAATTTTGACCTTCCATGTGTGATAATGATGATAGTAATTTTTCCCACATCAAAGAATTTTTAAGATTTATTCTACTCCAAGCAACTACAATGACCAAAGATGCCTCTTGCTAGTTACTGATTTACATTTTAAAAGTACTTGGGAGACAAAAGGACTAAAATCACAGCCAAGAACTCCTAAGCCGGATAAGGGTCCTTTTGGCCACTGCTAAGAAGCAGAAATCCCTGCATAGCAGTCCATTTCTTTCGCTGTAAGGCTGAATCTATTCCCTCACTGTAAATCCTATAGAACAGATTTTGTAGTAGACATCTGTTGCCTTTGAATATCTCTTTTTTTGGTAGGAACACCAAAAGTGCTTGGCTTTGGGTAACCATCTCTGACCTTTATTATGGGCAGGGCTGGTAGGACTGTCATCTAAGGTGCAGGGCCTTCCCTGGCTAAGAGGTAGGCTTATAATCCAAGCCAGTCAGATTCTCTGCTGGGAATCTGAATGATTAAACAATAAAGATGTTTAACAGAAAATGTCTGGAGTTTCTGTTTCCTGTACTCCCACAGCTGTCCTATTCTGGAAATCTGTTTGTTCTACTTTTCCTTCAATTCTATGACACACTCTCTATACCTTCAAAAATTACTCCTTTTCCTTTCAGTTAGCCAAGGTAATTTATATTGCTTGCAATCAAAAGGCTCAACTTATACAATCCACATTACACTGAATGAGAAAGTCACCTGTATAAGACTGTCCTACAATTTGATGCTTTTTGTAACCTCTCAACTGGCTACAGGCCTGGTCTCCTCTTTGCCTTCTCAGTGCTGGATACCTACTTGAAAAAGTATAACTGATTCTGAAGGGCAGGGGTACAATTCAGTGACACGCTAGAAATGATATGAGTTGCTTCAACCTAGTTAAAGTGAAAATTTTAGGAGGAAATGAGGAAGGTGGCCTAGCCATGATGGCATCAGGAACTAATCAAAGAGATGAGGCAGTCTTGAGGGCTAGAGAGGGCATAAAGATATAAGAGATGTATGACACAGCTCTGATCCTGTCCCCTAAATTGGAGGCTTGTCTAACTAAAAAGACATGACAAATCCCAAACTAGAGCCAGGATCTTGTCCTGTTGTTTATAGTTTTCAGGGCCATGCCCTTTGTTTGGAAACAGGGTGACTGACCAACTGAACAGGTAGCACTGTTCACTACACGCCAAAGGCCTTGTAGGGAATGTAGCTGAACCTAGGCCTGGAGACCAGGGTCTAGTTACTCCCAGCGCCCTGGAGACTGCCTACTCTGAAACTGACTGTGAGTAGATCAATCCAGATTTTATTGCAGATGTCTACTCCAAAGAGTCATTTCTTTCTTATTCTACAACATATAAGACATTGACAGTGGCAAATTCATAATGAATTTGAAGATTCATTATGAAGATGAGTAAGCCAGAAGCATCTTCTATAATGTCACACTTTTACTTGCACTGGTTCTTAGCACATACTATTCTAAAACCCAACGTGCTGCTCATCTTATCTACAAAGAGCCCTCTAGGAAAGAGTTCTATAAGAAATTCTAATTGCCAAGAGTTCTGTGGGTGGTCCAAGAATACAATTAGGCCAATAGTGACCAGGTTTTCCAGCTCTTGGCTATCAAAAACAAGTTAGCTTGACCAGCGAGATGACTACAGGTCAACACAAAAGATTAAAATACATACAATGGAAGATAGAACAATCACTTCTCAGTTGTCTAGAGAAGCTTGTTTACAAATGAACTTTCAACTTAACAAATTTTCATAGATATGAAGCTAGGTCTCAAAAGTGCCTGTTAACTTTGCCCATCAGCAAAAGATAATATCAGCTGTTTCATGAATACTGCCTTTTACACATGGTAAAAGTAGACTTTTGCAATCTGTAAGTTAAGAAATTCAGTTTTAGAGAATATTAAGTTTTCTTTCCAAATCTGCCAGCTTCTAGGGTCCCAGATGAGTCACTGAGAAAATCAGACTGTATTCCCATGTTCACAGTCTATAGGAAGATGCAAAAGCTGAGACCTGGAAGGAACCTTAGCAATCATTTAGATTAAATCCTATCATTTTGCAAAGGATAAATTGCATGTGAAGGTGCATCAAGAAGTAGTGACTTGACGTAAGTCACACAGCTGGTCAGTGCCAAGCTAAATCTAGAGTACAGATTATTTGACTTGTGTCCACAGCTCATTTCACTGTATCAAGTGCTTTAAAATAAAGCTGTTTTTAACCAGACTGAACTCTCATTCATTCATGTCATTCAACACAAATTTATAAAGCATGTCTTACACACCAAGAGCTATTTTAGGTATGGGCACAAAATGATGAATAGAACTAAGTTCTTTTAAAAAAAAAAATCAAAGATGTTGGTTTCTAAAATGACATCTCTCAATTTTCAGCAAATTTTCACACTGTGTTAAAGGCAAGACAGTGAAATAGGTTGTATAAATCTAGTAAGAATAATGATTCAACATTGATTAAGCAGAACATGAATTATTTTGCCAGCAAGAGAAAATATTTTCATTAAGCTAACGAAAGTTTCATTAAGCTAATAAAATTTCATTAAGTTGATAAATATTTTCACTAAGTGAATCATATTTTCACTAAGCTAATCATACTAGTAAGGCCAGGAAACCATTATGATCTTTAGCTCCCAACCTAGAGGTAAGATATCTTGTCCTTACCATCTCAGATGGTAAGGAAGGAGTTATAGTGATCATGGGCTTTGGGCTTTCGAGCTACAGAAACCTGATTTTCAATCTAAATTCTGGCTCTGTCTCTTACTAGTTTGTAACCTTGGACAATTTATTTACCTTCCTTAGTCTCAATTTTTTCAGGTATAAAAGAGGGATGAAATGACTTACTTTAGAGGGCTATTGTAAAAGTTAGATATAATGTATGCAAAACATTTAGCACAGTGCTGGCACAGAGTAGGCCCTTAATACATAATGACTATCATTGTTATCACTAATAATAATTAATGGCATAATAATATGCTCTGCCAAACAGTTCTAAAGGAACCGAATTAAATACACGAATGGCCAGCACATGTAGTTCAAAGCCTTTACATAGGTACGCCCATCATACTTACAGGAAGATTTCCTCCAGTTATATATTAGAGCAGGGATTTGAGCTTAGGATGGTCAGACTACAGAACCTGGCCAGGCGCGGTGGCTCAAGCCTGTAATCCCAGCACTTTGGGAGGCCGAGACGGGCGGATCACAAGGTCAGGAGATCGAGACCATCCTGGCTAACACAGTGAAACCCCGTCTCTACTAAAATACAAAACTAGCCGGGCGAGGTGGCGGGCTCCTGTAGTCCCAGCTACTCGGGAGGCTGAGGCAGGAGAATGGCGTAAACCCGAGAGGCGGAGCTTGCAGTGAGCTGAGATCCGGCCACTGCACTCCAGTCCGGGCGACAGAGCGAGACTCCGCCTCAAAAAAAAAAACAAAAAACAAAAACAAAAACAGACTACAGAACCTGAATATGTAGGTGTCTGTATACTGTCTCCAAACAGAAATATACCCCAGTTGATGGACCCTCAAGAAGAAAGCACAATTTAAAAAGACCTGGGAGGGGTTTGGTCTCAAAACTGGGCTGAAGGGACCATTGATGAGGAGGAAAGTATTGTTGCTACATTGGAAATATTAATATAAATTGCTAAAACTTATTGAGTGCTAACACTTATTACTTCTTTAGTAAGAATCACAGCTCTGCTGGAATTGTTTCATTTCATTCCTATGACAACCCTCTGAGGTAGGTATCAGTATTACTGCCATTTTACAGAATGCATAAGTAACTAATCTAAGGCCAACAGCTGGTATGTGGGAGAGTCGGATTTAAACCCAGTGTTCAAACTGAATGTCTGGCCTTGGACCCCAAGGAGAGGACAGGGGTGCAGTTCTGGGAGCTGGAAAAGTTTCGTCTAAGTCATGCTGAGCATCCTTATCTGGGACCTGGAGGGAGAGAAAGGGAAGAGACTATCTGAAGAAAGGCAAGACTGCCCTTCTGCCTTCTTAGTCAAAGCCAGAAGTGACCCCAAACCTTGGAGGGTACTTATCTCAATCTCTTGTTTCTCCACCTCTGGCCACACACTTGTGACAAAGAGGCCCGATTGCATCCTTAAAGACATCTACATGCCTGGAAAGATCCAGAAGCCTCCTTCACTAACTGAAACACTTGAGTTTTGAATTTAAAATCCTGGAAGAGTCCATCAGAGTTCCATTCTGCACCTAACATAGTGCCTATCATTTAGTAGGGCACAATAAAAATTTCTGGAAGAAAAAAAGAAACGAAGTAAAGAAAAACTAGAATGGATTCTCAAAGACTGTATCAAAGGATGATTATCAAAGACCTAGCTCAGTAAAATAAATCAGTCCTGGCCTGGGAGTCAGGAGATTTGGGTTCTATCCAGGACTGAAACTAGCTATGTAAAACTGGCAAGCCACTTAGTCTCTCTGGCTCTCAGTTTGCTCACCTGTAACATGGGTTGGAGGATGTATCCATCTGTTCTCATGCGCTAATAAAGACATACCCAAGACCAGGTAATTTATAAAGAAAAAGAGGTTTAATGGACCTGCAGTTCCACATGGCTGGGGAAGCCACACAATCATGGCAGAAGGCAAGGAGGAGCAAAGTTACGTCGTACACAGCACCAGGCAAGAGAGCTTATGTAGGGCAACTCTCCTTTACAAAACCATCAGATCTTGTGAGGCTTATTTGCCCTCACAGCACGGGACCCACCCATATGATTCAATTACCTCCCACCAGGTCCCTCCCACAATACATGGAAATTATAGGAGCTACAATTCAAGATGAGATTTGAGTGGGGACACAATCAAACCGTATCAGATGAGATGCTCTATAAGATAATATGTGAAGAAGTCTTGCTCAGTGGCTGGCCCGGGAGAGGCTTTTAGCTTATATTTACTGAATATTATGCTTTCTTACTTTTAAAGTAAGAAATGGCCCCTTTTTGAGCCATTTAGGTTGGCTCCCTCATTTTATAGATTAGAAAACTGAAGCACAGTGGAATTAAGTGACAAGTATAAAAACACTCAACTAATTGCAGTACACCAGAGACAGCAATCAAGTTCCCTTGCCTCTCAGCCTGGAGCCCTTTTCTCCACATCATACTACCTATGACTTGATTGGTGTACTTGTTCCTCCCTGCCATCTATGAAGAAGCTTTTAAAAATAGTAATGTCCGAGACCATCCTGGCTAACACCGTGAAACCCCGTCTCTACTAAAAAAATACAAAAAACTAGCTGGGCGTGGTGGCGGGTGCCTGTAGTCCCAGCTACTCGGGAGGCTGAGGCAGGAGAATGGCATAAACCTGGGAGGCAGAGCTTGCAGTGAGCTGAGATCCGGCCACTGCACTCCAGCCTGGGCGATAGAGTGAGACTCCGTCTCAAAAAAAAAAAAAAAAAAAAAAAAAAAAAAAACATAGTAATGTCACACAATGAATGGATTTCCAGGAAGCCATCAAGTTCAGACCAACGTCTTTCAGCAAGATTCATCTTAAAACACTCAAAGGGAATAGAATATATACATTTTCAATCCTCAGAGATGGAAATTCTACCATATTTCTCAGTAGTCTACTCCAATTTTGCTTGTTAGTAGATACTTCCTTATGCCTATCCCAAATTCGGCATATTGCGGTTTAAGCCTCTTGTGTTGTCCTCAGGTGAGGCGGAAAACGCTGATCACTATGTTCTGCTAAGCTTCTCCATGTACATAAAGATTGCTATTAAATTGCTCTGTATCTTCCTCTCTTTTCAAGCTAATCCCAGTTTCTTTAAATTCCTTCATAGTTCTTTCCCAATCCTTTTATCACCTTTGTGGCTGAACTCTCAGCCACCTCTAGATTCAACTCCTACCCGTGAATTACAAATTGCATACCTGAGCACAATTTCCAAGTATGGTTCTAAATGTTGACCAGCAAGCTGATTGTGTCATGGTTTCTGCAGAATAGTTCCCTAAATTAGCATCCCACAATCATGTTTTGGGTTGTAAAACTACAGGCCACCTTAATTTAGACTGAAAGTAGGTTATTGGTAGCTTCTTCATAGCAAATTTAAACCTGAAGTGGCTATCTCCTAGTTCTCAGCATGTTTCTAATGATTTCTCCTCCAAGCAAGTAAGGGAGAACTAACTTTAATAAGAATCCAGATAAGACACAAGTAAGAAAGTAAATAAGCTGAACAGGAATCCTAAAATGTATATCACATATAAATAGGTTTGTATAACAATGTTCCTCCATTAGTGCAAATAATTCAGTGGTATCTAAAAAGCAGTGAGTTGCTGAAGTACAATTTACTCATCATATGTTGTCCCTACAGTGTTTTCTGTTTTTTTGCAAAATTTTTCTAAATTTATAATATTTCAGAAAACAAGTTTCTCTAAATTGCACAATAGTATGACTAAATTTTTCTCTTAACATTCTTTCTCTTGTATTTTTTAATATGTGTTGTTGAGGCTTAAAAAGAAAATAGCTTTTCGGGTCGGGTGCAGTGGCTCACACCTGTAATCCCGGCACTTTGGGAGGTGGAGGTGGGTTGATCACGAGGTCAGGAGGTCAAGACCAGCCTGGCCAAGATGGTGAAACTCCATCTCTAATAAAAATACAAAAATTAACTGGGCATGGTGGCAGATGCCTGTAATCTCAGCTACTCCGGAGGCTGAGGCAGAGCATTGCTTGAACCCAGGAGGTGGAGGCTATAGTTAGCCGAGACTGTGCCACTGCTCTCCAGCCTGGGCGATGCAGCAAGACTCTCCTTCTCAAAAAAAAAAAGAAAAAAGAAAAAAGAAAACAGCTTTTTAAGATGTCTTTTGTTGTTTGCATAAAAAATAAAACTACTGTATTATAAAATTAGCAATTTCTTAAGCCATATGTTAATATCAACTTAATATTTATCAGATGCCTACTTATGCATATACTACATACTAGAGAACTGAATAAATATGAATAGATCATAATAATATGAACCTGAAAGGCTTTTCACAGAAGGTGATATTTAAGTTGAATATTAAGAAATAAGTAAAATTTTGATTTTACTTCACCTGCTCAAGGTGAAAGAAGATATACCAAGCAGAAGTAATGCATGAATGAAAAAAGGCAGAGCTACATCAGTTACACAGTTAATGGGCCATTCATTGGCAAAGTAAGTGATTGGGAGAGAAGAAAAGTAGATTCCAGAGAGATACTATTGTACAATAATTTTTCCAAGGTGGTTCTTGAAAAGTTATCCAAGACTTATAACAGAGTCATGCAATTTCAGTGCAATCTCAGGATGAGAAAACAAGTAACAAACAGAACAGGCTTCGTGCAGGATGGAGGCTGCATCAAAGGAGGTGGTATAAAAGATCCGGAAAACAAGGTCATTTGCTTTTTATAGTTTACATAATTTCACCCTCCATAGTTTCACCATTTTTTCTTAATTCTACACCAAGATTGTTTGGTCCCACTCAGCAAACATGAACTTCTTTGTCTGTGCATGTGTGTTTCTCAGTAAGAAGAAGAACAAAAAAATGTGGCTGAGGCTGATTTGTAATTTTTCACTGTGGCTTTGAATTGTGGATGATACCAGCACAGCTACAAAAAGTGGGTTTGTCAGTTAAGCCTCCCTCCCTGTTGGCTAAGCAGCAGAGCATGAGACATAAACCATAAAGAAACAATAGCAGGACTCAGGGGTCATTTGTTGTTATCCAAATACATCTTAGTGACAGAACGGAAAATAGTCAACTGGGAATCTAAACTCATCAAGGCCAAGATAATTGCATAAAGTAGGATTTTCTTTTCTTTCCTTTTAAAAAATACTTTTAAAATTTTGTTAACAAGGGAGTAAGAAAAGAGTTGAGAAATGTCTGAGAAGGGTTTGACAGAATGGGATATGAGGCCTAACTAGCCAGAAGGAGCTATGAGCGATCATGGCAGAATTCTCAATCCGTATCCCCTTAAGATATGCCTCTAGGCTTGTGCCATACAACAATCTCACAAATAAACTGAGAGAGTTAAAGGTCTGGACAGGACTCAGTGAACTTGGACGACTTGGGTGAATACTACATGTATGTGCTTCCAGGCACACACATGTGTTTGTAAGTATGTGATTATGTGTGTCTCTCAATAGAAAATCTAAAAGCTACAAAAAATTCCCATTCATTAGACATTTATTGAAAACATATGTATCCTAAATCAAGCCTTGGCCTAGGCAAGGTTAATAAGTAACGAGACAGAAACTGTCTTGGAGGAGGTCCCAAACCAGAAGGAAAAAGAAGAATGTAAACATGTTTGATTACAAGTGGGAGGAAAGGACAAGGGAAAGTTTCTATGACTCAAAACTGATTTAGGCAACTGCGTAGATAATGATTTTCCTATTAGCCAAGGTAGGGGAAGTGTAGGAAATGGTAATTTTGGAAAGAAATACTAATAGTTCAGACTTGGGCACTCTGAATTGGAGTTAGCCCACAACATCTAGTAGGAGATTCCCAGCAGACACTTGGACATGTGAGGCTGGAGCTCAGGAGAAGAGCCTGAGCTGGAGGTAGAGATCTGTGACTGGTCAGGGTATGTGTGCATCCACAGGAATAAATGAGAGCTCACCCACGGAAAATGTACAGTAAGAAAAGAAGTATAGATGGTATCTAAAATTCTGTAAGAGATAACGATTCAACAAATACCTTTTGGGTAACCACTCTATAGTCATTTTGTGAGGTATTTCCAGGCATAGAAAAGTGAAGAAAATGGAGTTCCAGTCTCAAAGAGATTACTTATCCTATGGGTATTTGAATAACACAAACATTTATTTATTTATTTTGTTTTCTTACTTTTTATTTCAATAGGGTTTTGGGGAACAGAGGTGTTTGGTTACATGAGTAAGTTCTTTGGTGGCGATTTCTGAAATTTTGGTGCACCCATTACCCAAGCAGTGTACACTGTACCTAATGTGAACTCTTTTATCCCTTGCCACCCCCAACCTTTTCCCACAAGTCCCCAAAGTCCCATGTATCATTCTTATGCCTTTGTGTCCTCATAGCTTAGCTCCCACATATGAGTAAGAACATTCAATGTTTGGTTTTCCATTCCTGAGTTACTTTACTTAGAATAATAGTCTCCAATTTCATCGAGGTTGCTGTGAATGCCATAATTTCATTCCTTTTTATGGCTGAGTAGTACTCCATGGCATATACATATACCATATTTCCTTGTATACTCATTGACTGTTGGGTATTTTAGCTGGTTCCATATTTTTGCAATTGCAAACTATGCTGCCATAAAAACAAATGTGCAAGTATCTTTTTCATATAATGACTTCTTTTCCTTGGGTAGATACCTAGTAGTGGGATTGCTGGATCAAATGGTAGATCTACTTTTAGTTCTTTAAGGAATCTCCACATTGTTTTCCCTAGTGGTTGTACTGTTTTACATTCCAACCAACAATGTAAAAGTGTTCCCTTTCACCACATCCATGCCAGCATCTATTATTTTTTGATTATGGCCATTCTTGCAGGAGTGAGGTGGTATCACATTGTGGTTTTGATTTGCATTTCCCTGATAATTAGTGATGTTGAGTATTTTTTCCATATGCTTGTTGGCCATTTGTGTATCTTCTTTTCAGAGTTGTCTATTCATGTCCTTAGACCACTTTTTGATGAAATTGTTTTTTCTTGATGATTTGTTTGAGTTCTTTTTAGATTCTGGATATTAGTCTTTTGTTGGATGCATAGATTTTGTAAAGATTTTCTCCCACTTTGTGGGTTGTTTGTTAACTCTGTTGATTATTTATTTTGCTGTGAAGAAGCTTTTTAGTTTAATTGAGTCCCATCTATTTGTCTTTGTTTTTGTTGCATTTGCTTTTGGGTTCTTGGTCATGAAGTCTTTGCCTAAGCCAGTGTCTAGAAGGGTTTTTCTGATGTTATCTTCTAGAATCTTTATGGTTTCAGATCTTTAAGTCTTTGATCCATCTTCAGTTGATTTTTGTATAAGGTTAGAGATTAGGATCCAGTTTCATTCTCCTACATGTGGCTAGCCAATTATCCCAGCACCATTTGTTGAATAGGGTGTCCTTTCCCCACTTTATGTTTTTGTTTGCTTAGTCAAAGATCAGTTGGCTGTTAAGTATCTGGCTTTATTTCTGGGTTCTCTATTCTGTTCCATTGGTCTATGTGTCTATTTTATACCGGTACCATGCTGTCTTGGTGACCATGCCCGTATAATATAGTTTGAAGTTGGGTAATGTGATGCCTCCAGATTTGTCCTTTTTGCTTAGTATTACTTAGACTACACAGGCTCTTTTTGGTTCCACGTGAATTTCAGGATTGTTTTTTCTAGTTCTGTGAAGAATGTTGGTGGTATTTTAATGGGAATTTGCAATTTGCAGGGGCTTTTGGCAGTATGGTCATTTTCACATATTGAGTGCAGTGGCACGATCTTGGTTCACTACAACCTCTGCCTCCCAAGTTCAAGTGATTCTCCTGCCTCAGCTTCTCAAGTAGCTGGGACTACAGGTGTGCACCACCACACCCAGCTAATTTTTGTATTTTTAGTAGAGACAAGGTTTCACCATGTTAGCCAGGATGGTCTCGATCTCCAGACCTCATGATCCGCCCGCCTCGGCCTCCCAAAGTGCTGGGATTATAGGCGTGAGCCACCATGCTTGGCCAGGGTTGAGTTCTTGATTTGATTCTCAGCTTGGCTGCTGTTGGTGTATAGCAGAGCTACTGATTTGTGTATGTTAATTTTGTATCCTGAAACTTTGCTGAATTCATTTATCAGTTCTAAGAGTTTTCTGAATGAGTCTTTTTGGGTTTTCTAGGTATACCATTATATCATTTGCAAATAGCAACAGTTTGACTTCCTCTTTACTAATTCGGATGCCATTTATTTCTTTCTCTTGCCTAACTGCTCTGGCTAGGACTTCCAGTACTATGCTGAATAGAAGCGGTGAAAGTGGGCATCTTTGTCTTGTTCCAGTTCTCATGAGGGATGCTTTCAACTTATCCGTGTTCAGTATAATGTTGGCTGTTGGTGTGTCATAGATAGCTTATATTACGTTAAAGTATGTCCCTTCTATGCCGATTTTGCTGAGGGTATTAATCATAAAGGGATGCTGGATTTTGTCAAATGCTTTTTCTGTGTCTCTTGAGGTGATCATGTGATTTTTTAATTTTAATTCTGTTTATGTGGTATATCACATTTATTGACTGACATATGTTAAACCATCCCTGCATCCAAACCCCACTTAATCACAGTGGACTATCTTTTTGATATGCTGTTGGATTCAGTTCACTAGTATTTTGTTGAAGATTTTTGCATCTATGTTCATCAGGGATACTGCTCTATAGTTTTCTTTTTTTGTTATGTCCTTCCCTGGTTTTGGTATTAGGGTGACATTGGCTTCATAGAATGATTTAGGGAGGATTCCCTCTTTCTCTGTCTTTTGTAATAGTGTCAATAGGATTGGTACCAGTTCTCCTTTGAAAGTCTGATAGAATTCAGCTGTGAATCTGTCTGGTCCTGGAGGTTTTTTTTGTTGTTGGCAATTTTTTTTTTTTAATCACCATTTCAATCTTGCTGCTTGTTACTGGTCTGTTCAGAGATTCTATATCTTCCTGGTTTAATCTAGGGAGGTGGTACATTTTTGGGAATTTATCCATCTCTTCTAGGTTTTCTAGCTTATGTGCATAAAGGTGTTCATAGTAGTCTTAAATAATCTTATGTATTTCTGTGGCATCAATTGTAATATCTCCTGTTTCATTTCTAAGTGAGGTTATTTGGACCTTCTCTCTTGTTTTCTTGGTTAATCTCACTAATGTTCTATCAACTTTATTAATATTTATCTTTTCAAATAAGCAGATTTTGTTTTATTTATCTTTAGTATTTTTTTGTTTTAATTTCATTAGTTCTGCTCTGATCTTTGTTATTTCTTTTCTTTTAATGGGTTTCAGTTTAGATCGTTCTTGTTTCTCCAGTTCTATGAGGTGTGACCTTAGATTGTCTATTTATGCTTTTTCAGATCTTTTGATGTAGGCATTTAATGTTATGAATTTTCTTCTTAGCACTGCTTTTGCTGTATCCCAGAGGTTTTGATAGGTTGTGTCATTACTGTATGGTTCAAAGAATTTTTAAATTTCCATCTTGATTTCATTGTTGACCCAATGATCATTCAGAAGCAGGTAAGTTAATTTCCACGTATATGCATAGTTTTGAGGGTTCCTTTTGGAGTTGATTTCCAATTTTATTCCACTGTGGTCTGAGGGAGTACTTGATATAATTTTGATTTTCTTAAATGTATTAAGACTTGTTTTGTGGCCTATCATATGGTCTATCTTGGAGAAAGTTCCATGTGCTGATTAACAGATTGCATATTCTGCAGTTGTTGGGTAGAATGTTCTGTAGATACCTGTTAAGTCCATTTGTGTTAGGGTATAGTTTAAGTCCATTGTTTGTTTCTTGACTTTCTGTCCTGTTGACCCGTCCAGTGCTGCCAGTGGAGTGCTGAAGTCCCCCACTATTATTATGCTGTCGTCTATCTCATTTCTTAGGTCAAGTAGTAATACTTCTATAAATTTAGGAGCTCCAATGTTAGGTGCATATATATTTAGAATTGTGATATTTGCCTGTTACACTAGTCCTTTTATCATTATATAATATCCCTCTTTGTCTTTTTTTAACTGCTGTAGCTTTAAAGTTTGTTTTCTCTCATAAAAGAATAGCTACTTCTGCTTGTTTTTGGTGTCCACCTGCATAAAACGTCTTTTTCCACCCCTTTACCTTAAGTTTATGTGAGTCCTTATGTTAGGTGAGTATCCTGAAGACAGCAGAAACTTGGTTGGTGAATTCTTATCCATTCTGCCATTCTATATCTTTTAAGTGGAGGATTCAGTCCCTTTATATGTAATGTTAGTATAGAGGTGTGAGGTACTATTCTATTCATTGTGCTATTTGTTGCCTGAATACTTTGACCTTTTTTTTTTATTGTGTTGGTATATAGGTCCTGTAAGATTTATGACTTAAGGAGGTTCTATTTTGCTGTATTTTGAGGATTTGTTTTAGGATTTAGAGCTCCTTTTAGCAGTTCTTGTAGTGCTGGCTTGGTAGTGGCTAATTCTGTCAGCATTTGTTTGTCTGGAGGAGACTATCTTTCCTTCATTTAAGAAGCTTATTTCACTGGATACAAAATTCTTGGCTGATAATTGTTTTATTTAAGGAGGTTAAAAATAGGACCCCAATCCCTTCTAGCTTGTAGGGTTTCTGCTGAGAAATCTGCTGTTAATCTGTTTTCCTTTATAGGTTACCTGATACTTTTGCCTCACAGTTCTTAAGATTCTTTCCTTCGTTTTGACTTTAGATAACCTGATGACAATGTGCCTAGGTAATGATCTTTTTGTGATGAATTTCCCAGGTTTTCTTTGAGCTTCTTATATTTGGATGTCTAGATTTCTAGCAAGGCCAGGTAGGTTTTCCTCAATTATTCCCTCAGATATGTTTTCTAAACTTTTAGATTTCTCTTCTTTCTTGGGAACACCAATTATTCTTAGGTTTGGATGCTTAATATAGTACTAAATTTCTTGGAGGCTTTGTTCATTTTTAAAAATTCATTTTTCTTTGTCTTTGACGAATTGGGTTAATTTGAAAACCTTGTCTTTGAGCTCTGAAGTTCTTTTTTCTGCTGGTTTGATTCTATTGCTGAGACTTCATTTCTCTAAGTGTGTCCTTGATTTCCAGATGTTGTGATTGTTTTTTATTTATGCCATTTATTTCACTGAAGAATTTTCCTTTCATATGCTGTATCATGTTTTTGATTTCTTTAAGTTGAACTTCACCTTTCTCTGGTGCCTCCTTGATTAGCTTAATAATTCACTTTCTGAATTATTATAGTTATTATTCTGGCAATTCAGAGATTTCATCTTGGTTTCAATCAATTGCTGGTGAGCCAGTACGATCTTTTGGTGGTGTTAAAGAACCTCGTTTTGTCATATTACCAGAATTGTTTCTCTAGTTCCTTCTCATTTGGGTAGACTATGTCAGAGGTAAGATCTGGGATTCAAGGACTGCTGTACAGATTCTTTGGTCACACGGGGTGCTCCCTTGAGGTGGTGTTCCCCTAGGAATGGGGTTTCCTGAGAGCCGAACTCTAGTGATTGTTTTGACTCTTCTGGGCCTAGCCATCTAGTGGAGCTCCTGGGCTCTGGGTTGGTACTGGTGAGTGTCTGTAATGCGTCCTGTGATGTGATCTGTCTTCAGGTCTCGCAGCCGAGGATACCAGTACCTGCTCCAGTGGCGGTAGCAGGGAGTGAAGTGGACTCTGTGAGGGTCCTTGGTTGTGTTTTTGTTTAATGCACTGGTTTTGTGTTTGTTGGCCACCGGCTAGGAGGTGACACTTTCAAGAGTGCGTTAATCTTATAGAGAAGATGCAATTGAATGGGATAAAAGAAAAGAAATGCTATGGAATAGATGAAGTCTACCAAGTTAATGTTAAAGTAAATCACTGTAAAATAATTCCAATTTCCTAGTGGTTTCCTTCATAGAGCATCCTCATGGGAGAAAAAAATTATCAAATTCTCCTGTTCCAAAGGAACTGAGAAGCTCTGATACACAAGATTATGGTGCTCTGTCAGCTACGCTGCTCTGCCGGGAGTTTTAGCCATTTAGACCTTCCCTTTCTCTTTATTAATCTTTTCAGTATTTTGCAGGTTTTCCCTAAATATGAAAGTATCTCTACTGTTAGACTTATATCCAACTACCCAGTTCATCAGGCTGCAGACATTTTCCCATTGTCCTCTCACCAGACTTGGTACTTTACCAAACCATTCCTGCTCCCCTATCGCTGTCCATGACTACATTTTTGGCTGCATAATCTATTATATCTAATAGTGTCAGGTTGCAATATTGTAGCTTGATAATATATGTACACTCTCCCCTCTATCTAATACATCATACCTTCCAGTTATACTGAAAATTCCACAAATTCATCCTTTTAGATTATGTTGTAAACTATTTTAGTTGCCTATTTTTTCAACAGAGGAGTATAAGTTTTCTGATATAAGCAAGGCAGTTTTCACAGTTTTAACTATATGTTTTCATCTCTAAGGAAATACTCATATATTGATATCATAATTATGCATTTGAAGTTTCTGTCTCTTGATTAAATAGCTATGAAATCAATGCTAATGCCATATCAATAGCACTTACATTCAGGTAATAGCAAAATTAAATTATCACATAGAGATCAGCAGGCTTTTCAACAAGCACATATTTCTCTAGTGCCCATCCTCAGAGTATCAAAAATACTACTGACAGTCACATGAACTCTTAATGAAATGTACTGCCAACTGCCAATGATACTTAACAAAAAGTAGGCATCTCGCCTTGCTGAAGCCAGAATTAAAGTTTGACCAGAAATAAGCCAGGCAATATTATATCTTTTTCCTAACCCCTGGTACTCACTTGGAAAGTGGATAAGGGTAAGGGGTTAACTTGTAATCTTTACAAGTCAGAACAGAACAGGTCTTAAAATTGTTTTTGGCTTCATTGCCTCTGGGTCAGCTGCTGAAACAGAAGTCAAGCTGTGACTTACAGGCTTACATTAATTTTCCTTATGCTGCTTAATTTTAGTAGCATAGTTTCCACATACTCTAATTTCTTGTTTTCAGTGTTGTATGACATGTCTTGTAAATAGTGTGAAGTTGATTTAACTGTACAACATTAAAGTTATATCCCCACTAGGTCTATAATCTAAAGACCTGTTACTTACAGATAAGGAATAGTTCTGACTTCTGGAAACTACTGAGAATTATGAACCCAACGAGGCCGTCTTACTTATTAGAGACCAATCTTAAACAAGAAAGCTTTGCTAAATTGTACAAAGTTGTCCTTCCAAAGTTAAGTAACAAACACTTTATACGCTAGACCCTGAGTCCTCCATGACTTCCTCTGTTTTAGAAAAATATTCTACATGAGTGCCCGACTCTCTGCTCCAAATTCTTCTGGTTTCATTCCTCTACAAAGACTATGAAAGTCAGGCTTATATTAAATTTAATTTGCCCCATAGCCACACAAGTGCCATCAAGAAAAAAATCTTGAGAATGCCACTCTAGGACAGGGACTGTCCATTTTCAGTGTTCAGAATAGACCCCTGTAGGATGCTTCACACAGTGCTTCCCCCCATACCACAATTCTTGACTCTGAGTGGGTGAATACCTCAACTCTCAGTCAGTCTGATGGGCCTGAACCCACTTCCCCTGGACTGTGCACATAGAGTACTGACTAATGAAAAAAGCAGTTATGTTCTTGATCAAGAGGCCGTTATCCACTTTCTTTATAAAAGAGCCATAAACTCCATATTGATTGGTCAGAAAGATATGCCTTTACATTGTGTAGGATTAAGCTCACAGAGGTCTATACATAATTGATAACATGAGATTTTAAGTGGGCAGGGAGTTGGATTTAGAGAAGGGGAGATGAAGAATGATATGAACAAGAAAGAGGACACATAGCCCACCTCCAGGCCTTGTCATAGGAGACTGGGGAAGATGACATTACCACCACTTAGGAGGGCAGCAGGGGAGGCAGCATCCTTAGGTGACAGCCACAGTTCAGTTTAGAGTGGGAAGGTGAAAGCACTGTTCTGAGAAGGGGTTGAGAACACAGGAGATCTTGCCAATGACAGATTCTGAATTCCAGAGGACACAGGACTTGAGGAGAAACAGAATAGAAGAATTAGAGTTTCGGAGATAAAAGGTTTCCTGCAAGTCAGACTTCTTACTGTGACTAATCTCAACATTGATCAGAGGCCTCATGAGATGAGATTGCTTGAGGCAAACAGTGGTGATTAGGCTGAGAGAGGGGTCAGAGAGGGATTACTGTCCAGGCTCCTCTTGACCACTGTTGATGGAGGTGAGGAAGTCCAAGGAAAAGAGCCTTATCCAAGTATTTACACCCCTCTTAATCCCTGCTGATGAAGGAGGTGATATATAAATCCATAAAACAGAGGAATATTATATACACATTGAAATACTTCTTTGTAATTCTAGATTTAATTTTATGGCAAGAAATAAAAAGATAAAGGAACCACTGGGATAGCAGAACTTAGATGGGATTATTTAAGACTTTGACAGCCTTATTTGGGAAATCTTTCAGGGAGACTTAAAGATATTTCAAGATTTTGGAGAAACTGAAATGATATATTTGATTTGTTACAGTCTTTTCCAACACATCAAGATAGAGTTCACTTTAGAAAAGTTATCACGTCCTTAAGATTCAATTTCCTTATCTGTCAGGAGATGATAATAATACCTGTCTCCTAGGGCTGTCATGAGGATTAAGTGAAGCAAACACAAGCACAGCACCTACCATACAGTTCACTGACAATAAACACACTTAACAACCATTTTCATTTGTTCTCTCTAACAAAAGCAGGAGTCAAGTGTTATCTCCAGTTTAAAATGCAGAAACAGGTTTTAGAGAGCTTCAGTAACTCAAAGTCTCTCTTTTAGGAAGAGACTGAGCTGGGATTTCTAACTCTGCTTGGGCTGATGCCAAAGGCTGAGCCCTTTCCATTGAACCTCACTGACTTTCCCATTTGTTTTTCTATTACAGTTAATATGAGAACTTATTTCTCCCAAATTAGTTGAGATACACATTGCCCTTATAAATGCCAAAAGTAGTAAAATAGGTGTACCTGGCATAAGCCCACATGTGAATCACTATCAGACAAGAACCACCTGTATTTACTGGTGGTGGTGGTGAAGAATAAACAGAATATGAACAACACTGGGCACTTAAAAAAAATCCCATAAGAGCCTCAGATTATCTTTGGTACTGAGTAAGTTCCACTATGTTACAAAAGCAAAATGTAGCTCAGCTTTCATTTGTTTCCTCTTTTTGTACTGAAAAACCCCAAAGTTAATGAAAACCAGTGAAGCAGCTACAGGATCTAGAAGATGTGCTAGGCAGTCTAAAGACATAGGTTCTGGCCCTGCCTCAGCAACTAGGCAGCCAGTGGCTTTAGGCAGGTTCATAACCTCTCCAGTGGTAACAACCTAGTGATTAAGAGTATGGATTTCAGAACCAGAAAGCCTGGGTCTAATTTTGGTTCTTCTACTTACTACTGCGTGACCTTGGGCAAGTAACACTTTGAGCCACAGCTTCCTCATTTCAAAATGGGGATAATAGCACCTAACTCCTGGAACTATTATAAGGATTAAGGTAGTTGGAACAGATTGGTGCTCAGAAAACATTTCTTAATTGTTCCCACTACCACTCTGTGAGTTCCATTCTCCTTATTTCTGAAATGGGTACAATAATATCTGTCTTGCTTCCTCTTCTCTACCTTCCAAACAGGAGCATTTGTGATGATTATTGTGGTAAAAGAGAAAAGAGAAAAACCAAAGAGGAAGATAAACACAACCTTAAATATTAAGATAGTTACACGATGAAAGAGAGTAGACGCCATTGGTGTCTAAGAGAGTAAAACATCACTTTCTTTTCATTCCCTATTGAGAAACTTTGTAAAATATAAAAGGCCATATTAAGAATATAGGGTTATTATGATGATAACTCAGGAGAGATTTGAATATACTATCTTTGTCATTTGAGGCAATGGGGATAATTAATCTTCTTCAAGTTTTTTGAAAATGATAACTAAATCCTAAAAGTCCTAAATACCTAGTGGAGGAAAACAAATTGTTCTTCAGCTTCTAAGAACATCAAGTTCTTTTTTCCATAATATAATTAGAACCCCCAAGGATTCATTTAATTCACAGTATAAAGGCAAAACAACAAAGTTGAAATAAAGGAAGGCTGGTTTCACAGATTGCCCACAAAACTGGGAATTTTTTTTACTACAGCACAATGCAATAAAGAGGCTTACAAATTGAGTCCTGGGGGAAGGACATGAGCTATATTTGTTGCATGTGGATGTAAGAGGCCAGAAGTTGGCCTCTTCTATTCTGTGAAGTGCCATGTGCAAAATTTGTAGACTGTAATTCCCTTTAACTCAAAACACTGGTGAACAAACAGTTGGAACAAAGCCACCTCCAGAACATGATGAACCATAGCACTTAGAACACTGATCATCTCTCATTGCTCAAAAAAATAAGTCTTTAAAATACTGGCGTGCTTTACTTGGAGTTTTTGTTATTTACCAATGCATGTCTTAACTGATTTCAAAAGAATCTTAGGGAGTGGGGGCCGTAGAAGTCATGTAGACACCCCTCTCTCCACCTCCCAATGTTAGAAGACTCTTTTTCGCACCATTCTGTACAGAGGCCAAACACTTCAGGGATAAGAGTGCTCCATTGGCTTGGTTGCTCCACTGAAGTTAAGGTTGATAAGTATCAGGAGTAACACAATTCCCCTGCCTGAGGTTTCCATGAATGGCCTCCTGCTAGGGTAACATTTTGATTTTTTTTTTTTCCAGCCCTCTTCAAGGATTCCAAGAAGAATTTTTCTGCACGTATGAACTAGGTTCCCTCCTCTCTCTTTCACAGTCGAGAAGTCAGGGGCACCCCTGGCTTCAGGATGCACACTTTCTCCTTTTCCTTCACACAAGAACTGCCCTGCCCCTGGAAAGAACAGGTGTCCAGGGCCTTACCTGACTCTGACAGTGTGTTTAACTAGGGAAGGGTATAAAAGGCCTGACTGTAGCCACAGATCAGGACACATTCTCTAACATGGTTTTACTGGAATAAAGCTGACATTTTGTTCTCTATCAATCTGATGCCAGAGTCCATGTCTCAACAGGGAATGAGAAGAAGTGATTTTTTACTCTCTTAGACACCAATGGCATCTACTCTTTCTCATCATATAACTATGTTAATATTTGAAGGTTGTCTTCATATTCCTCTTTGGTTTTTCTCTTTTCCAGGCTGACATTCGTTCACCATTTTTCCTCTTATGATGTAAATCCAGACTTCTTATTCTCCTGATTATAATGGTCAAGGACCCCCTTAACGACTGACCTGACTTAGTACCTTGAACATGGACTCTTAGAGGAAGAACTACTGCCACCATGATCCATGATGCTATATTCTAATAACGTACCCTCCTATTAGTTGTTCTTTTTTAAAAGTAGGTATGTGTTAGTATTGAATCACATTGAGTTTCCTATGAACTAATGTCCCTAAATCTTTTCCTTATTACTTGCTATCAACCCAAGCTTCCTCCTTCAAGACTTAACATACTACTTTGTTAACCTCAGCTTAGGACTTTACATTAATCTGTGTAAAATTCTGACTCACTGGTTCTAGGAGCATAATACAGCGGTTAAGAGCATGGGCTTTGGTGGTAGACAAATGGTTCCTGTGCCATCTGTGCCTCTTATTGGCTGTGGGACTTGAGTAAATGACTTAACATATCTGTGCCTCTATATCCACCTATAGAATGGAATATTACTAGTATACACCTCAGAGGGTCATTGTGAGGATTAAATGAGAGAATTCATACAATACGTTGAGCATTTTGCCTGGCACATAGTAATCAATAAATGCTATATGTGGTTGTTATTAGCAAATCCACCCATCAACCTACACAGATCTTTAAAAAATCCTATCTCACTTGTTGCAAAAGCACATTATTTGTGCTTTTGTCAGAAATTTTTAATGAGAAAATTAGACAGAACAGCATCAGTAGACAAGTTCCTGAGGCTGACCCTGAGGACCCCTCTCCAAATGGACATTAGTCCATCCATCAGCACAAAACTGCCAGTGGACATCTGTTCAACCAGCTATGAATCTACTCAACCTCAACAAGACAACAAGAGTATCATAAAAATCTTAGCCAAACTCTTCTCAGAAATAAAAATCTATCCCTTGACATTTCCAAAACCAATAAGACGAACTGTGAAAGACTCTAAGGATGTTAGAAATAAGAATGTTTTGTTTTCAATGAGCTCATCTTGACTCCTAATAATCACATTTTTCTCACACGTAATCATTCAGTGATCCACTCTAAAAATTTGCTGAAGATCAAAGTCCTGTGCATTCTGGAACATGTCTTCTTCTCCACTCCATTTTTTCAAAATTAGGATAGTGTCTAGTGCCATTTTCCATTACTATGACACCAAACCCCATTACAATCATTTCTCATAAATGATGTGATTACACTGGCAAATTCTGTCACTACCCAGTGCTGTGGTTCCAATGGAAAGTCCCCAGTAGTGAGCTAGGAGAGTTCTAAACCACTCCAAATTGTTCAGCAAATTGCTGACCACCCAAAGGACACACATGATGGTATCTACCTTGCTGCTGGTGCTGCTGTTGTTGCTGCTGCTAACAGCTCTATGTAAGGCTCTGAGCCAAGTATTTTACATGGATTGTCTAATTTAATTCTCGAAATAACCCTTTGAGGTCTGTGTTATGATAATATCCTTTTTGTGGGGGGCTTAGGTCATACAGTATATAAGTGGCTGACCTAGTATTCAAACCCAGTTCAATCAGATTCTAAAGTCCAAACTTCCAACCAAGTGCCATATTATCTCCCTTTTTTACTAAATGGCACTATTTCGTTATATGAACTGTACAGGTTGGGTCCAGTCCCAGCCTTGCAGGCACAGAAACTTGACCTTGTCAGTATTCCAGACTTGTACAGACTTAGGCATGATGCCTCCCCCTGACGAAGTTCACAGTAAAATGGTGGAGCAAACAAGAATGCCAAAGTGTTGATTTACAACAGTTATGTATCTGTCATACAGACCATAACAATGTGACCACAGCATTTTTCCCTTTGGGGGGTTCTACTTACAGAGGCAAACTGTAAACACAAGACATCACAATAGGAGGCATTTGCTACAGAACTTTAAAGTTAAACTGAATTTCCAACAAAGAAGGACTGTTGTCAGTGACACTGAAACTTTGAAGACTGCCAACATTCACATTTCTATGGACAGTTACTGTGGGCAGAGGGCACAACAAGTGTTTACCTCTGGGTGCTTCTGATGTCGACCAACCTCCTTTCTGACACACTGGTGCATTACTCACGTCTAGGCCAGTCTTTGGCCTAGAGACAATGACTTTCCTTAGGTGACTTTCTACAACTATGCTCTGATATATATATATATATATATATTTTAGAACAAAACCATATATATATATTTTTTTATTATACTTTAAGTTCTAGGGTACATGTGCACAATGTGCAGGTTTGTTACATATGTATACATGTGCCATGTTGGTGTGCTGCACCCATTAACTCGTCATTTACATTACGTATGTTTCCTAATACTATCCCTCCCCATCCCCCTCCCCACAACAGGACCCGGTGTGTGATGATCCCCTTGCTGTGTCCAACAATTGATCTCATTGTTCAATTCCCACCTATGAGTGAGAACATGCGGTATTTGGTTTTCTGTTCTTGCGATAGTTTGCTGAGAATGATGGTTTCCAGCTGCATCCATGTCCCTACAAAGGACATGAACTCATCCTTTTTTATGG
>NW_016806895.1:1430277-1434382 GCF_001698545.2 Rhinopithecus bieti | reverse complement strand
TGCACTGCTTTTTCCCCATCTTTGTGGTTTTATCTGCCTTTGGTCTTTGATGATGGTGATGTACTGATGGGGTTTTGGTGTGGGTGTCCTTTCTGTTTGTTAGTTTTCCTTCTAACAGTCAGGACCCTCAGCTGTAGGTCTGTTGGAGTTTGCTTGAGGTCCACTCCAGACCCTGTTTGCCTGGGTATCAGCAGCGGAGGCTGCAGAAGATAGAATATTGCTGAACAGCAAGTGTTGCTGTCTGATTCTTGGTCTGGAAGCTTTGTCTCAGGGGTGTACCCAGCCGTGTGAGGTGTGAGGTGTCGGTCTGCACCTAGTGGGGGACGTCTCCCAGTTAGGCTACTCAGGGGTCAAGGGACCTGCTTGAGCAGGCAGTCTGTCCGTTCTCAGATCTCAACCTCTGTGCTGGAAGATTCACTGCTCTCTTCAAAGTTGTCAGACAGGGGCATTTACCTCTGCCGAGGTTTCTGCTGCTTTTTGTTTAGCTATGCCATGTCCCCAGAGGAGGAGTCTACAGAGGTAGGCCAGCCTCCTTGAGCTGTGGTGGGCTCCACCCAATTCGAGCTTCCTGGTGGCTTTGTTTACCTACTTAAACCTCAGCAATGTCAGGCACCCCTCCCCTAGTCTCACTGCCGCCTTGCAGTTAGGTCTCAGACTGCTGTGCTAGCAATGAGGGAGGCTCCATGGGCGTTGGACCCTCTGGGCCAGGTGTGGGATATAATCTCCTTGTGTGCCGTTTGCTAAGATCCTTGGTAAAGCACAGTATTAGGGTGGGAGTTACCTGATTTTCCAGGTGTTGTATGTCTTAATTTCCTTTGGCTAGGAAAAGGAATTCCCTTCCCCTTGTGCTTCCCAGGTGAGGCGATGCCTCGCCCTGCTTCAGCTCTCGCTGGTTGGGCTGCACTCGTGGACCAACTGTCTGACACGCCCCAGTGAGATGAACCTAGTACCTCAGTTGAAAATGCAGAAATCACCCGTCTTCTGTGTCGCTCAGGCTGGAGCTGTTCCTATTCGGCCATAGCTCTGATACATTATCTGATGGTTTTATATATATTATTTCCCAACCAAGTTGTTGAGTAACCTTCCCCCCGGTATCTAGTCTACAATCTACAATATAATTCAATCTGGCCTAAGGCCTTTAATTCATTTAAGAAAGCCAGGAGCTCTCATACTTTCTTATGTTTTATTTTTCTTTTTTCCCGCTTAAAGTCATGTGTACCATATTCAGTTGGCAATACAAAAGAGGTGCTACAATAGTAAAGGTGGTACAAAAACAGGACCTGAAATGTTCTTTTCATTCTTCTATCTTCTCCAAACATTGGTTTCAATGGGGAAAGCGGGTGGAGGGAGGGCAATGTGATTAGAGAGGTTCTTGCACACAGGGAGCAAGGACCTTGAACTAAAAGTGGAGGTAGCCTTATATTCAGATAAATCAGTTACTAGGCACTGGGTAGGGAGGGGAAAGGGTCACACAGAATGTTCTGAGCTAGGCCACTTACTGATTTTAGACATGCTTACCTAGGAAATGCACCATTTAGCAATGCCTTCGTTCTGACCATAGCACATTAGTCAGAGAAACATCCTCAGAGAGAAGATCAAGGAAGACAAGGCACATGTTTGAGTGTGGGAACACAACTGACACTAAGTGAAGCCTGAGAACCTGAAAATGAAAGTGACTGGAAATGAAGTGAAACCACTCTGTTAGTAAAGAATGGAATGCGAAAATGAAATGAACATTTTAAATAAAGCACACTGCCCTTCATTTTACTTGGTGACTCAGCCTGGGAGTTTCTGTAATACATACAGAATTCTGTTTGGTGAAGTGACCTACTTGTTCTTTGTGGACGACCATATCATGAACAGCTGGGGAGTAACTCACTCCATGTCACCATGATACTGATCACAAGCACGTTTCCTTCCTTTTGCAGAGTGCTATGGAGATTTCAAAGCACTTTTCCAAGTATTTTCTCCTTTAATTCTCACACAAACTCTGTGAGATTGTTGTCCATTTTGTTACAGGTAAGGAAACTGTTTTAAGTTCAGTGTTTTTTCCATGATACTACAGCAGTGGCAGTTACTACTACAGCTCACCCAGAATTCACTGCAGGCCACCAAGACACAAGGGTCATTCCATTACCCTTAAGTAACCTAAGGCCTGGTCATGTATATACATAGAACAGTATGTTATCATCCCTAACATCTTTAAGATCAAACACACATGTACAAGAACATTTTTAAGGTAGTCCTATCTGTTTGGCCCCAGAGTATTTGAATACTGCAACATAAACACTGATCACCTTTATTTGTTTCAGGCACGGTGTATAAAAATTGTCATCCCATTGAATAAATCCCTTGTTACCTGGTCTCAACGTTCCTAACTATAGTACTATTCTAAAGATACTGCTAGCTGGGTGCGGTGGCTCACACCTGTAATCCTAGCACTTTGGGAGGCTGAGGTAGGTGGGTCACCTCAGGTCAGGAGTTTGAGACCAGCCTGGCCAACATGGTGAAATCCTTTCTCTACTAAAAATACAAAAATTAGCTGGGCGTGGTGGCATACATCTGTAGTCCCAGCTACTCCGGAGGCTGAGGCAGGAAAATCACCTGAACCTGGGTGATGGAGGTTGCAGTGAGCTCAGATGGCACCACCGCACTCCAGCCTGGGCGACAGAGTAAGACTCTGTCTCAAAAAAAAAAAAAGAACAAGAAAAAAAAGATATTCCTAGAGTGTGTTTCATTCAGATTCACGCAGCCTGATGAAATTCCAGTGCCAAATAAGGAAAAAGATCATGTGCTTGTGGAAGAATAGTACTGACTGGCAAGAAGCTTCCTTTAATACCACTTAAAAAGATTAGCAGGAGGAAGAAAATCAAGGTTACAATAAAAGAATTATCACTAAAACTTCTCAGTGTAATTCCTTTCTTTGATGCCTAAACACAGTACCTTCTATTCTAGGAAGATGGTAGTTAAGGCATGTGTATCTGAAGGGCAGGAGATCCCTAAGTGGGTACAGAATATCTTACAATCATCTTCCCAAAAGTAGATTTAAAGTGGACAGTGCATTTTTCAGATCTAAATATTCTCCTTTCTCCTTGCCCTCTCTTCTGCTCTTTTAAATATTGGAAAAAAATAAAATAAAACAAACAAGGCAACGAAGAACATTTTAACATGCTCATGGAAAAACGCATCTTCTAGAAGGGAATCTTAGTGGGAGGGACAATTCCTCTCAGGGTTATCAGTGAAGCTGTGAAAATATGAGGCCCTGGAATCCAGAGGTGTCACCCAACAAGGCTGCAGCAGGGACCATTAGCAATGGCTGCTGTGCCCTCTGTCACTGCCTCAACTTAGAAAGGATGTCTTTGTCAGCCTCATGGTACCTAGCATGGTGCCTACCTCACAGAGAGTTCTATAAATAATTGCTGAGTGAAATCAGATGAAATGGAAACAGGTTCAACACGCTCCAAAGTATTAGATACTTGAGTGCTAGAGTGGAATTGTTCTCAATTGGAAGAAAAGAAAAAAATATACCATTTTGAGTTGCAAGTCTTCAAGTCTTGCAATGTGAAGGACGACAAAATCTTCCTGATCTCCAAACTGGGTCACATCATGAAAGAGGAAAGCACTTCTGCAAAGTGCTACACCCTAGAAAACATCTTAAACTACTCAACAAAACAAGATTTCACCTCAAGGGAAGCCTGTCAAAGATCTCCACAGATTCCATTCAATTCAGTAAAGATTTTACCTTCAGATTGCCCATAGAGGTTGCCTGTGGCTGCTGGCTACTCAACTGCTGCTGAGCACAGTGTAACTCTAGCATAAGGCAGCTTGTCATCCCACAGATATGCTCTCCACTAGGGTATAATATATAACCCCAGTGAGTTTTACTGTTGAATACAGATGCTGTAACGTATGGTGCAGCTACAGACCTGCATGGAGGGTCAGTTAACCTGAGTTCAAGCTCTATCATTTTCCAGCTGTGGGGCCATGGACACACTATTTTATCTCTCTGAGCCTTGGTGTTTTCCTGTGGAAAGGAAGGGGCTTAAAGCAGATAACCTCAAAGATCCTCTCTAGCTTCTTTTTTTTTTTTTTTTTTAAGAGACGG
>NW_016806895.1:1413936-1427025 GCF_001698545.2 Rhinopithecus bieti | reverse complement strand
GCCAGGATGGTCTCGATCTCCTGACCTCGTGATCCGCCCGTCTCGGCCTCCCAAAGTGCTGGGATTACAGGCTTGAGCCACCGCGCCCGGCCAGTGCCTAACTTTTTAGAACTTAAAAAACTGAATAGTGAATTAATGCATTTTATGGTAGGAAAGAATTGAAAACACCAAGGAGCACACTCGCCTCTCAAAAATCAAAATAACTCATGGTCTCAGAGTGTATATAACCACTGCTAACGACTCATTAAGTATCCTCTCTGATTTTTTTCGTTGTCATAAGTGTAAATATATTTTACAAAATGGAGACCATACTATAGATTGTTTTACAACCTACTTTTTCACTTCTTCCTATATCATGAGTATTTCCCCATTTGGATAAATATTTTATACAATATGATTTTAATAGCTATAGAGCAATACAGTGTATACTTGAAATATAATTTTAATTCTTATAGAGAGCACAAATAAAATAATTTGTAAATACATACTTGTACTCATCTCTTACTGATTTATCTAGGGTAAATAGCTATCTTTTAAAAACTTAAATAACATCTTCCACCACTTAATGTATGCAAACACACTAGAGACATACCTCACTTTATTGTACTCCACTTCATCGTGCTTCACAGATACTGCAACTTTTGCAAATTGGAGGTTGTGGCAACTCTGCATTGAACAAGTCTATTGGTGCCATTTTTCCAATAGCATGTGCTCATGCATGTCTCTGTGTGATATTTGGTAATTCTCACAATATTTCTAACTTTTTCATTTATGATTATGTTATTATGGTGACCTGTGATCAGTGATCTTTGATGTTATTCTTGTAATTGTTTGTGGGTGCCATGAACTACACTTATACATGAAAGCAAATTTAATTGATAAATATGTGTATTCTGACTGCTCCACTGGCCAGCCATTTCCCCATCTTTTTCCCTCTCTATTCCCTGAGACAATACCAATATTGAAATTAGTTCAATTAATAACTTTTCAATAACCTCTAAGCATTCAAGTGAAAGAAAGAATCACACTTCTCTCTTTTTAAATCAAAAGTTAGAGATAATTTAGCTTGGTGAGGGAGGAAAGTCAAAAGCCAAATCAGGCAGGAAGCTAGGCCTCTTGTGCCAAACAGTTGGCCAAGTTATGAATACAAAGCAAAAGTTCATGAAGGAAATTAAAAGTGCTACTCCAATGAACACATGAATGATAAGAAGGCAAAACATCCTTATTGCTGATAGGGAGAGTTTTAGTGGTTTAGCTAGAAGACCAAACCAGCCACAACATTCCTTTAAGCCAAAGCCTAATCCAGAGCAAGGGCTTAACTCTCTTCAATTCTACAAAGGCTGAAAGAGATCAGAAAGCTATAGAAGAAAAGCTGGAAGTTAGCAGGGGTTGCTTCATGAGTTGTTTAAGGAAAGAAGCCACCTCCATAACATACAAATACAAAGTGAAGCAGCAAGTGCTGATGTAGAAGCTGCAGAAATTTATCCAGAAGATCTAGCTAAGATAATTGATGAAGGTGACTAAACTAAACAACAGATTTTCCATGTAGACAAAATAGCCTCATATTGCAAGAATATGCCATCTCAGACTGTCAAAGCTCAAGAGCAGAAGTCAATGCCTAGCTTCAGAGCTTCAAAAGACAGGCTGACTCTCTTGGTAGGGGCTAATGCAGCTGATGACTTTAACGTGAAGCCAATGCTCATTTACCATTCTGAAAATGTAGAGTCCCTAAGAATTATGCAAAAGCTACTCTGCCTGTGCTCTAGAAATGGAATGACAAAGTCTGAATGACAGCACATCTGTTTACAGTATGTCTTACTGAATATTTTAAGCCCACTGTTGAGACCTACTGCTCAGAAAAAAAGATTTCTTTCAAAATAGTACTGCTCATTGACAATGTTCCTGGTCACCCAAGAGCTCTGATGGAGATACATAAGATTAAAGTTGTTTTCATGCCTGATTCTGTATCCCACAGATCGAGGGATAATTTCAAAATTCAAGTCTTATTATTTAAGAAAGAAATTTTTGTAAGGTTATAGCTGCCACAGATAGTGATTCCTCTGATGGATCTTCACAAAATACATAAATTGAAAACCTTCTGGAAAAGATTCACAATTCTAGGTGCCATTAAGAACATTCATGATTCATGGGAGGAGGTCAAAAAAGCAGCATAAACAGGAGTTTGGAAGAAGCTGATTCCAACCGTCAGGGATGACTCTGAGGGGTTTAAGACTGGATGAAGTCACTGCAGATGTGAAGGAAATAGTAAAAGAACTAGAATTAGAAGTAGAGCCTGAAGCTGTGACTGAATTGCTGCAATCTTGTGGTAAAATCTGATGAGAAGTTGATTCGTGGCCGGGCACAGTGGCTCAAGCATGTAAACCCAGCACTTTGGGAGGCTGAGGCGGGTGGATCACCTGAGTTCAGGAGTTCGAGACCAGCCTGATCAACATGGAGAAACTCCATCTCTACTAAAAATACAAAATTAGCCAGGCATGGTGGCACATGCCTGTAATCCCAGCTACTCGGGAGGCTGAGGCAGGAGAATCGCTTGAACCCAGAAGGCAGAGGTTGCGGTGAGCCAAGATCACGCCATTGCACTCCAGCCTGGGCAACGAGAGCCAAAATCTGTCTCAAAAAAAAAAAAAGATGTTGCTTCATATGGATGAACAAAGAAAGTAGTTTCTTGAGATGGGATCTACTCCTGGTGAAGGTGCTGTGAACATTGTTGAAATGACAACAAAGGATTTAGAATATTATATAAATGTAATTGGTAAAGCAACAGTAGGGTTTGAGAAGACTGACACAAATTTTGAAAGTTCTACTATGTATGGGTTAAGTGCTATCAAACATTATGATATGCTATAGAGCAATCTTTCATGAAAGGAAGAGTCCATTAATGTAGTAAACTTCAATGTTGACTTGTTTTGAGAAATTGGCACACCCACTCCAACCTTCAGTAACCACCACCGTTATCAGTCAGCAGCCATTAATATCCAGGCAAGAGACTCCACCACCAAAAAGATTACGACTCGCTGAAGGCTCAGATGATTATTAGCATTTTTTAGCAATAGATTATTTTTAATTAAAGTATATACATTTGTTTTTTAGACATAATGGTACTATACACTTAACAGTCTACAGTATAGCATTAACATAACTTTGATATGCACTAGGAAACCGAAAAAATTGTGTGAGTAGCTTTATTACAATATTCACTTTTTCTCCATATTCATTTTATTGTGGTGGTCTGAAACCAATCCCTCAATATCTCCAAGATATGCCTGCATGCGCTTTGACACTCCTATGCTTTTACTCCCTTTCTGATGTTGTCTTCATGCCTTCTCTATGCCAATCCAAATCAGAAGCAGGCAACATATCTTAAATGTCTTTTTATCAATAGTCTCAAAAAATGGTCATTGACTAACATCCTACATATTCTTTTAGCCTTATTCAAGTCTCTCCTCTTCCATAGAGCCTTCCCTATATCCTCTACAGGCCACAGTCATCACTATCCTTCCTCCTTACCACTGATATAGAAAAGATTGATACACAGTATTTTCTCCCATTGACAGGTGACAAGTGCCTGCATCATCACTTGACAGGTAGGAGAAACAAGGCATGAAAAGGTGATTTACTTGCTAATGGTCTGGTTCTAGGACATAGTTCTAGAGCCGATGTCCTAAGATAAGTCATAAGAAGAGTATTCCCTGGGAAAGTTTTTGTGATACCAGACCTGTCCCTATTAGGCCTTAAATGTCTGATGAAAGCACAAGCTGATTAGATTAGCTTAAGGTTAAAACCAAATGGTTTTTAAAAATTAATTATATGCATGAGTACTTCAGGTTAATGAGTTCTCTTTCCAGAAATATCACCAAGATTCAGAACTGTTCTTTTCATTGCTTTCAGGTAGATATGTTTACTTAAAATAAAACTATGCTAAAATTATGACCAAGAAGGAGTTTTATAGAACTTGCTCTCATAAGATGCAGATCATTTATATTTATAAAATCAATAAATTACATACACACTTTTAAAGTATATAACAGTACTTGAGAAAAATTTTTTTTCTTAAATAGTTTCAATATGAAACTCCTAACATGATTTGTATTTTTTAAAAAAATTCATGAGGAATTAAAACAGTAATGAAACTATACTACCAAAGCAAAGCAGCCAGGACTACTTTGGATTTTGGGAGGGAAATCTTACTATTACCAGTAGCTTCTGGGGATCCAGTTGCTGCCTTTGTACAATTATAGAAAAAAACCATCTGGCTTGGGCATGGTAGCTTACACCTGTAATCCCACTTTGGGAGGCCAAGGCAGGAGGACTGCTTGAGCCCAAGAGTTTGAGACCAGCCTGGGCAACATAGTGAGACCTCATTTCTACTAAAAAAAAATAAAAATAAAAAAATAAAAAAGCTAGGCGTAGTGGCACATGCCTCTGATTCCAGTTACTTGGGAGGCTGAGGTGGGAGGATCACTTGAGCCTGCAAGGTTTAGGCTACAGTGAGCGGTGATCACACCACTGCACTCCAGCCTGGTGACAGAGTGACACTCTGTCTCAAGAAGAAAAAAAAAAATTATTGATTTATTTTACCAACTTCCTTCAAGTAAAATTTTATGTGTAAATTTACTTAGTTTTGTGCAAGCCATCACTAAAGCTGTCTTTGAGGCTCATAAAAGGAAGGGTCTCTGAGGATATTAAGTTAGAAAAGAACACATTTGCAAAATTTTATTCCTCAGCATTTTTTGGTCTATTCAATAATTTTCCATAGTAAAATGTTATGCACATTTTTCCCAATTTTAAAAGGAAGTTTTAGTGGGTAATACTTTAAGTAAAAGCAATGACACAGCACTGTCCACTGCCTTCTCCAAGAATGACAAGCTCCATCTTACCAAAGAGAGGTAAGAAGGAAGTGGTTAATATTGCTGTAATAATCCCCAAATCAAAGCCACCATTTGCACTGCCTATGTTCTTGGGCTCCCCTTTGCCAGACGCTGAGATTGCCTTCATGGACAAGGAAGGTGCCACAAAAGAAATGATTAAAAACAACTAGAAGACGATTACTCCTTTGTGTCTCCTGCCTGAGAGCCTGAAATCTGAGCAGAATTCATCTCCGTTTCTCTAATGAATTCCTCTGCTGCTGTCATGCGGTTAATTCTCCGCATTTTCTACTACCCTGATTATTAAATGAAAAAAAAAAAAGGAAAAGGGAAAAGGAGCCAGCCAATATAAACATCAAAGGGTACTCCCACTTATGTGGCATTCAGATATTTTCCAGAGCTCGACTGCGGGGACAAAAGAGATGATTGGGGGGTTGCTGGGGAGTTGTTTTCTGTTTCCTCTGGGAGACAATGGGCCAAACCTGCCAGACAATGCTACAGTGCAAGTAGGTGGCGTATCACCAGGCAGCAAAGGTTTTCTCAGTGAAGCTGGATGTTCCCTTGGCTTGGCCAAGACAGACCCAAGCTATTATTGAATGGTGGTGGGTGGAAGATGAGAGCCAGGCCCTCCCTAAAGGGAGACTGGCTGCAGACATCCTCCACTGGGCCTCGGACCAAAGCACTGAAGTGGGAGGACAGCATGAGATGAAGGAGGGAGGCAACTTCAGAAACTTGAAACCAGCACAACGTTTTCATTTCCTGAACCTAAAGCAAATAACTGTTTGTGGTATTCACTGGAGTCTGAGTTTTCTCTTTTGTCCAGACTATAGACCCCACAAAAGACTGACTAGAAGATTGGTCTGAAGTTCATGAGACTGAATGGGAGTAAATGTAAACTCTATTACATGAATACAAGAAAAAAAACTATTACAGGCCTAAGTTCAGGATGAAAGAATGACCAGGCTGAATAAGAGTTCATGTGTAAAAGATCTAGGGGTTTTAGTTGACAGTGAACATTACATGAGCCAACAGTGTGACTTGGCTGCTGAAAACCCTGATGATATTTAAGGCCAGATTAGCAGAAGTAGAGTGTTCAGAGTAAGGAAAAAAAAAATAGTCTCTCTGTGCTCTACCACTGGTCTGGACACGGAGTGCTGCCTCTATTCTGGATGCCAAGAGTTAAAGAAAATACAGAAAACTGGAGCATGTCAAAAGAGTCACAGGAAGAGAAAAGATACAAAAATCATGTCATGTGACGAATAAGTAGAGAAACTAGAATTGTTTCAACAAGAAAAAAGAACTCATTGAGCAAATTAGCTATCTACGAATAGCTTGAGGGTATTCTGTAGGAGAGAGGGCAAACTTATCTCCATGACTCCAAAGGGCAGAAAACTAGCTCAATATAAAAAGAACGTTTCCAACAATTCAAACTGTCCCCAAATGGAATAGAATGTTTTGTGTAACAGTTATTTCTCCAGCATTGGAAGAGTTCAAAGTCTAATGAACATCTGCCAGGGATGTTGTAATTGAGCATTCCAGCATTAAGTGGGAGACTGGTTATCAATGTCTTATTAAATTCTTTCAAACTTCAAGGCTGAGAACTGCATAAAATATAGAAATAATAATAAAATCAAAGGCATCTATTATTGGCTTAATATATCAGCCAAAAATTTATTCATAGTCATTCAAAATACCATTGCAATCCTCTGCACTGAGAACCCTAAGATATTTCTGAGTGAAATTAAAGGAGACCTAATAAATTGGGAGAGAAAACATGATCATGGTCATGGAAAATTCCATATTGCTAAAGATGTCAATTCACCCTGAGTTCAACACAGATTCATTACAATCCCAGTGAAAACCTCAACAGTTTTTTCTCAAAAATTTCAGACTGATTCTAAAATTTATATGAAGTGCAAAGAATTTATACAAACAAAAAACAGATTTAAAAATCTCACAAAGTCAGAGAACTCTCACTACTTGATATTAAGACTTAGTATAAAGCCTCAGAGCCTAAGCAACATAGGAGTGGTGGAAAGATAGCAAATCCTGCTGTGGAACAAAATGGAGAGTCCAGTTAGATTAAAGCATATGCAGTAAATTGATAATTTTTACAAAGGCTCCAAGAAAATTTAATAAAAAGAGAAAACCCTTCAAAAGATAGTTAGAGAACAGATGGAAAAAGATATGGGAAAAAAATGAACCTTGACAGCTATACCTCATGACACACACAGAGATAAATCCAGGACTGATTATAAACATAAGAGATGAAACAATAAAGCTTCTAGAAAAAAGGGTAGAAGAAGATTGCTGCAACCACGGAATTGACAAAGATTTCTAAAAAAGGATATAAAAAGAACTAACCATTTTAATTAAAACTTGCTCAATAGAAAAGACACCAGTAAGAATGTAAAAAGACAAGCCACAGACTGAGAGGACATAGTTATAGTACGTATATCTGAAAAAGGACTTATATCCAGAATATATATATATTTAAAAACCTCCAAAACCAACAATAAAAAGACAAACAGCCAATAAAACTGATCAAAAGATTGAAGAAACACTTCATAAAATAATAGGTTAGTGCTTAATAAGAACATGAAAAGGTACTCAATATCATTAGTCATCAGTGAAATCAAAACTAAAATCACAATGCAAGACTGTTTCAAGCTTACTGCAATGTCTAAAATTAAAGAAAAAGCTCTTAAACTGTAGAACAAACATAATTATTTTATATTTCTATTGGTAATGTAAAATTTGTCTAACCTACTTTGGAAACAGTTTGGCACTTTCTTTTAGAGTTAAACATTCATCTACCCTATGACCCACCAATTTCAAAAACAGACCTTGTATAAGCATATTCATAATGACATTATTCATAATAACCCTAAAGTGAAAATTACCTACATAGCTTATCCCTAAGAGAATGGCTAAAAAGTAATTGGTCTTATATTTTACAATGGCATACTACTCAGTACTAAAAAGGAATTAACAAAAAATACATGCAAAACATGGGTAAATCTAAAAAGCAATGCTGTCTGAAAGAAGGCAGATATCAGTGCTTGATTTCTACATACGTGAGTTTCAAGCACAGGAAAAACTAATCTATAGTGATAGAAATCAGAAGAGTGATTGCCTAAGGAGGCTGGAGATTGACTGGAAGGGAACACAAGAAAATATTTTTTTCAAAAAAAAAAAAAAAAAAAAAAAAATTTTTTTTTTTTCAAAGCTCATTAAATTGTCCACTCAAAATCTTGGCATTTCACTCTCTAGAAATTTTACCTCAACAAAAAAAAATATCTCTGCTTCCTTAAAAAAAATCATTGCAGTTCCTTGAGTTAGCATCATGAATAAATAAGGAAAACTTCCCTCCAGTTAGTCTTAAACTAAAGAAACTATTGTTTATAGGATTTCCAGCATTCTAATACCCTTTCTAAGATGTTTATTAACCTGTTTTGTCTTTTAGATACCTGTCTTCAAACAAGGTATACTCCATGTCAAAAGGGTAGAACTCCTTGAGAGTGAAGTCTATGTCTTATTCACCTTTGTGGGGCAAGCATAGCATTTGACCCAAAGTTCATACCAAGAATATTTGCTGGCCAGGCACGGTGGCTCACGCCTGTAATCCCAGCACTTTGGGAGGCCGAGACGGGAGGATCACGAGGTCAGGAGATGGAGACCATCCTGGCTAACACGGTGAAACCCCGCCTCTGCTACAAATACAAAAAAAAAAAAAAAAAAAAATTAGCCGGGCGTAGCTGTGCGCGCCTGTAGTCCGAGCTACTCAGGAGGCTGAGGCAGGAGAATGGCGTGAACCCAGGAGGCGGAGCTTGCAGTGAGCCGAGATTGCTCTACTGCACCCCGGCCTGGGCGACAGAGTGACACTCCGTTTCAAAAAAAAAAAACAAGAATATTTGCTGACTATGCTAGGATTATACTAGGTACTGTAGATATAGCAATAAACAAAACAGACCTGGTCTTAGATATCAGGGAACCTGTAATCTACTGCAGGCCACTAATATTCAATTAAAAAAGTCATACAAATAAATATATAATTATAGAATTATAATAAATACAGTGAATAAAAAGAGGAGGAAGAGGAATTATAAGGGGAGATCTAATTTTCTTAAAGGAGCGATTTTTACACAGAGACCCATAGGACAATAGCAATTGGCCAGGTGAAGACTGGGGAAGGAAGACTATTATTCTGTGGAGAGGAAAGAACCTGTATGAAGATGCGGAGAAGTAGGAAAAAGTGAAAAGGAGGCAGAGTGGGGCCATGCAGGACTTTGTAGGCCATGAGATGATTTCTACGTTGAATTCTGAAAGTACAACCACAAGCCAATGAAACATTTTAAGCAGGGAAATAATATCAACCTATCACCCTGGCTGCTATGTTTAAAAGGATTAGAATAGTACATTTCAAATCATTAATGGCTCATAAAGTGAATTTAATTTATCATGCCCGGCAAGAAAACGACAAAGAAATATAATAATAATAATTATTATTATTTTTTGAGGTAGAGTCTCACTCTGTCGCCCAGGCTGGAGTGCAGTGGCGCGATCTGTGCTCACTGCAAGCTCTGCCTTCTAGGTTCAAGCGATTCTCCTGCCTCAGCCTCCCTGCCTCAGCCTCCCGAGTAGCTGGGACTACAGGTACCCGCCACCATGTCCAGCTAATTTTTTTTTTTGTATTTTTAGTAGAGACAGGGTTTCACCTTGTCAGCCAGGATGGTCTCGATCTCCTGACCTCGTGATCTGCCTGCCTCAGACTCCCAAAGTGCTGGCATTACAGGCGTGAGCCACCATGTGCGGCCCCTAATTTTTTTTTTTTGAAACGGAGGTTTGCTCTTTTTGCCCAGGCTGGAGTGCAATGGTGTGATCTCGGCTCACCACAACCTCTGCCTCCTGGGTTCAAGGGATTCTCCTGCCTCAGCCTCCTGAGTAGCTGGGATTACAGACATGCGCCATCATGCCTAGCTAATTTTGTATTTTTAGTAGGGACAGAGTTTCTCTATGTTGGTCAGGCTGGTCTTGAACTCCTGACCTCAGGTGATCCGTCCGCCTTGGCCTCCCAAAGTGCTGGGATTACAAGTGTGAGCCACCATGCCCAACCAGGAATATAATTTTTTAAAATATCAAAATGCATTATACAGAGAAAAGATACGTATTATTTTGTGAATTTTTGATTTTGGATTTACTTATAGATACATAGCAACACAAGTATGTGTACTGGGAATATCATGAATGTATTTTCCACTGTGGGTCATCCTCAAAAAAGTCTGACAGCTGTTAATTACAGGGAAGCAAGAGTGGAAACTGGGAGAGCAGTTAGGAGGTGGCTGGAGAAGTCGAGATGGTAAATATGTTGACAGATTTAATGCTCATTCTGGAGACAGACATTTGAAAGGACTGAAACAACAGGTGGTTGTTTGCATTTGGAGGGCAAATGAAAGGGACATGTCAAGGATGACTCAGGTTTCCAGCACCCATTAACTTGAAAAATGAATGAATAGGAGTGAAGAAATGAGTAAAGACGGCATAGTAAATCTAACTAAAATTGTAGTTTTCTTCAAATTTAACTACAAAATAAAATCTATTTTAATTATTTAAAATAGTAGAAACTTTTTTCCCCTTGGTTTCCCTTCACAAGGTTTTTAGAGATATGGCCCAGGTCTTCTTCAACTTCATATCCCCAGGTCCTACCACAGGGCTTGCCACCAAGTACATACTTCGTTATTATGTGCTGAGTGAATTAATAAATGGAGTAAAATAAAAATAAAGAAGTAGTCTTAAGAGAAAATAAAGTGTTCTATAGTTCTTAAAGTCAAGGAAGAGCAAATCAACTTAGGATAGACTTTTCTTGTAAATGGCCACTTGCTGATCAAAAGTTACATTTTAGAAAACTAAAGGAAGATTATCTTTAACATTATAATCATACTATAAAATATTCTTCCCCTTTTACTTCTGAATATTAGTAAATCTCAAAAGTCCTCTTTTACACTGTCATATCTCATTCTCACTCTATGTTTACAGATTAGCAAAAGACTAAAAAAGTTCTCAGTTGACAGTTATAAACATTACTCAGATTATTCCTGTGTATTTGGTAGAGGGCAGATACAATTATCCGTTTAAAACAAAATAAATGGGTCATGGATAATATTCAAGAAACCCAAAGCTACATAGCAGCAGAGTTCACAGTAATCCATCCCTGGTCTTCTGGTTTGTAGTTAGCCCTGTGGCACTTTTATTACCCCCTAACTAACACCATTCTTTTGTTGATCCTGATAGTTAAGAGTTGTCTATTAGATTTTCACTCCCTCAAGGGCAGACACCATGTCTTCTACTATTACTGTATTGTCCATAATGTTTAGCACTCCTGAACACAGCAGACACTTAATATTTCTTGCCTGGACTAGCAGAAAAATTAAAACAAACATCTCCTAATTTAGAGGTTAAACTAGACTCTGCTCCCTTCATCAAGCTGTATTGGTCTTGCATGCAAGTTTTATTTCCAGCGGTCCTTGCCTTCCATTACAAAACAGCAACTACCTCTTTTCAAAATGAAAAACATTTTCCATTGTAAGTTATACTTGCAACTATGATGTTGAAATTTCCTCAAGTGACAATTTTCATCTATGCTGCAGAGGAAAAAAGTGTAACTCATAAGCTTAATTCTTAAAACAAATCCAATACCTGTCATTGGTCCTAGACAGCCCTCTTAGCTTGTTTGTTTCTTTTAATGTCCCAGGCCATTTCTCCCAGAGTATGTGGTAGTAAACAGTCCAATGAGTGTGATCACAGAGAGACTACTGCTGGTATAATGAGTGTGATCCCTATTATTTCTAACAGATGACGTGCCATCTTGCACAAGAAAAAGCACTGAAAGATGGTAGAGGGGAAGCCAGTGATTAAGAAGTTTGAAGGAGGCCTAAATTAACACGTTCAATCAGAAAAGCTTGTTCCCAGCATTGTAGCCTCAACTTGACTTGGTCAAAAGAGACTGGTGAATGAGATTAGGTATATCATCTTTTATCCTGGCTCACTGTTCATCTTAAGTTTTGAGTATCTTTGAAAATCACAAATTGTTACAACACTTCAGTCACTAAAAGTTTGATGTAATTGTTTTGATAACAATACTGACTACTTTAAAGAGAATTTTGAATTTTACCAAGTGTGTTTCTATCCCTTTAGCCCTTTGCAGCAGTTCTGATAAATCTAAATATCATCATTTCCATCCATTTATGATAAAACAAGAGATGTATGCAACTTTGTGTCAAGCCAATTATCTGGAGGCTGCTTGAAGATATGGTCCCAGATCTCAGTAAGTTTGCCTCTTGTCGAGGGAAAAAAACATGTACAAAATCAATTAAAACACAAGGTACAGTGAACTAAGTGCTTCAGCAACAGGTCAAATAAAGTGGTACAAAGAGCAACATTTAAGTCCAAGTAGAAATCAAGGAGGAAATTTAAATGATAGAAGTAGCATTTGAGTGTTGTCTTGAAGGATGTCAAGTATTGTAATGGAGATGAGGAAAGAATTCTAGTCTGGGGTAACAACACTATCCAAGCTATAAAGGGTGCTAAGTACATGCTGTATTCAGGGAACCACATGCAACCTGTGTGGCTAGAGCAGAGGGGTCACATGGGATCAACAAGTGAAGAACAAAAGTTTACCTGAATGAGATCCACAAAAATGTTATCAGTAAAAAGTAAGTATGAATTTAAAGTTTGGAAACATTTTGAGTGTCTCAAAGAAAAGAGCTGTGTAGGCCGGGCGCGGTGACTCAAGCCTGTAATCCCAGCACTTTGGGAGGCCGAGACGGGCGGATCACGAGGTCAGGAGATCGAGACCATCCTGGCTAACACGGTGAAACCCCGTCTCTACTAAAAAATACAAAAAAACTAGCCGGGCGACGTGGCGGGCGCCTGTAGTCCCAGCTACTCGGGAGGCTGAGGCTGGAGAATGGCGTAAACCCGGGAGGCGGAGCTTGCAGTGAGCTGAGATCCGGCCACTGCACTCCAGCCCGGGCGACAGAGCGAGACTCCGTTTCAGGAAAAAAAAAAAAAAAAAAAAAAAAAAGAGCTGTGTGCCAGCTTTTGTGTTACATATGCAATTTAGGATGAAGCTGACAATCAACACATTTGAAAATATAAACTATCTCACTAAATTCTTTGATCAGAAAATCCATTTATATAATTA
>NW_016806895.1:1406003-1413849 GCF_001698545.2 Rhinopithecus bieti | reverse complement strand
AAAAAAAAAAAAAAAAAAAAAAAGAGCTGTGTGCCAGCTTTTGTGTTACATATGCAATTTAGGATGAAGCTGACAATCAACACATTTGAAAATATAAACTATCTCACTAAATTCTTTGATCAGAAAAATCCATTTATATAATTATTCCAAAATTCATTCAGAAAATGATCCTATTCACACTCCTGAATATGCCAATATTTTAACAAGCGTAACAACTCACAAGATGAATTCTCATAAAATAAGGGAGGATATAAAACCAAAAATTTAAAAAAGGAAAGAGAGATTGACTTACATTTAAGATCTCATCCATCGGGTTCAGGACCAGTAAAAAGGGCTGCAAAAAAAGCTCTGGTCTGTTTACCTTAACATCACCAGAGACACACAGTTACAAATAGAAAACCTGAATTCTGGATAGGAAAGTCTGTTTTCAGAGAGCCAATACATAACTTTTGATGGCTGACTTTGAGATTCAATCAAGCTTGGCACCAATTAAAAGACATTGTTTGGAGAGCACAGACTGAGTGTTTCTATTGTCATCAGCTGAAATATAAAGATTATAATTTGATCTTTCATATTTGGAATAGAAAAATCTGTTTTCGGAGAAGCCAACATACACTATTTAATACCTTTTGCAAGTCAATATAAACTTCTCTTCTTTTCACAATGAAAGAGGAAGGAGCACCCAAAGAGAAGACCTCATGAAAGGCTCCTTTCAAACAGTGGCTCTTGCTGTGTCCTCTTGATTAAGGGCTCATAAATAAAAGGACACAACAGCTGCAACTTATGATTAACCATGGTATAGTATTTCAACCAGTGAATAACATTACAGTTATTAGAACCAACAAAACTCCTTACATTCATTCAATACATGACCTTGGCTTTGTCTGGCCTGTAGGTGACCTGAATTGAAGAGAGATGTCTGGGTTAAAATTTAACTCAGAGTCTGAAAAGCTATGTCACATGGCTGGGAAGTCAGTAATGTTGCAATTTCAGGAACCGCCCTCCTTTCAATGTGATTGGATGGTATAAAGGTGAATCTGAGTGCATCATAAAGCTAATTGGTCAGTCTTGGACAGCCCTTGAATGATGTCCAAACATTTGTGAACAGTCTGAGTAAACCACTCAGGTTATTCTTACACAACCAAGGTAACTTTACTGCCTGCCATGGGCAAGTAAGTGCTCTCTAGATTATAGCTGTAAACAATTCTCAAGTGATTAATGACACATATTCTTTCTCTGCCCTCTACTGAAGGCAGAACTCTCTTAAGGAAAACAGAAAAAGGCTTCACCCTTTGATTTACAGGCTAAGACCAAAGCAATCTGAGTTTTTTCTAAGTATGAGAACCTATTCTGAGTAAGACCTGGGCTTTCAAGAGAGACGACAGAAGACAGGAAGAAAGGGTCTTCCATTATCTCCTTCCCTAGAAAGTATGCACTGAGAAGCTGCTAATGCCCCCCAAGTCTCAGATGGGTTCAGGACCGAATTCTAAGAACTATTTTCCCCATGACCACAACAGATGAAAACTAAAAGAGTATGACTTTTCTCATTTTAATTGTTAAGTAACCATATCACTTAGTTCTTAGACACTTTCTTATCATGGGGCCTCAAGTTACCTTTTATTGGGTTGTCCCACTAAATGACCTGATCATGTAATGGTTTCAGACTGTTATACAGAAGCTCAAGTTTCCATAAAGCAAATCTATGGCCTCCACAGAAACCATGATCCAAACACATATGCTTAATTTTTGTCAGTTTATCACCAGTTCATATGTTAACACTGCAATAGAAGTTGGGTTTCCAAGCACGAATACTTAATTATTTAAGCAATTACATTTCTTCTCCCAACTCTGCCAAGAAAACACTCAATTTCTCTAAAAATGAACAATAACATTTACTTAACACAAGCACTTTTTTATATTTATAACATTCTTTTAAGAAAGGATATTGTCTTTAAAAAAAAAATAAAAGCCTGTAGTAATATAGTATTAACTAATAGCATTTAGATAATTATTAGATAATTAATATTGGGAAATAAGGAGATGCATATTCTCAGGATGAAGGAGTTTGCGTGAATCTTCAATTTCATTATTACTCATAAAATGTAAAACACTAACCACATGAAGAACTTAAAATTAATTAGACATTATTTAAATCAATGGGATAAAATGCTGGCTTCTGGAGAGATTATGAATTATGATGTTCAACAGCTCTGAGCATAGATTAGATCCTAAATGGACACTTGTTAAATTAAGCCAATTAACCATAAAAGTAAAACTACGTTTTAAAATAGTCAAGAAAATTTTAATCTGAGCTTTTCATCTTGATATCTCCAGAATATAGAATACATAGAATATAAAGCATATAGAATATAGAGTGCTTGGATATAACAGGCATCAACAATGACTGATTATGTGAATGAATGAGTTGATTGATTAATCAATGGAAGAAGGGTAGTTGTATACTAAAATTAAGATAAGCTGAGAAGGGATAGGGTCATTTAGGTTACTGATATATTAGGAAAAAAATGTCCATTTGGTGGACATGTTTTTTTAAATCTTTTTTTATACATTTAAAAATCTGCTTATACATGTTTTATCTATTTATACATTTAAAAAATCTGTTTCCATATATACTTTTCAAAGAATAATTTAAAATCTGAATCAATAAAAAGTAAAGATATTTCAGCCTTGATTTTCTAGCACAAAAAAAGTACCTGGATCAGCCTTTTAAGTAGGGAAATGTGTTTATTTTCTTTGAGTGCCCAATGTAAATTAAAGGTATTGATTTCAGGATTATCTTTCAAGGAAAACTATTAAACTCTTTTGTTGAATCGAATTACTCTGAGCAAGCTTTCTGACATCTAGCTTTTAGAAAACATGCATAAATATCATTTCCTTTAATATGTCAGCAACTTTTAGTGGGAGAAGTAATTTTGAAATTAAACATCATTCCACTTCCTTAGCAATTGTAAAAAGCATCTTTCAAAAGAAATATTTAAGGGAATTTAAAGTTAAGGGAGGCCAGGTGCAGTGGCTCATGCCTGTAATCCCAGAACTTTGGGAGGCCAAGGCAGGTGGATCACCTAAGGTCAGGAGTTCGAGGCCAGCCTGATCAACATGGCAAAAATCTAGTCTCCACTAAAAATGTGGTGGGTGCCTGTAATCCCAGTTACTCAGGAGGCTGAGACAGGAGAATCACTTGAACCCTGAGGCAGATGTTGTAATGAGCCAGGATCACGTCACTATACTCCAGCCTGGGTGACAGAGTGAAACTCCATCACAAAAAATAATAAGAATAATAAATTTAAGGAAAGGGGTAGTTGCTTTTTTGTGTAAGGAATAGTGAGGAAAAGGAAGTTTGATCCTAACCATATCTCTCTGCTGTTAATACCTCAAGTCTTAAGATTTATAGTTTCTAATAAACCATTATCAAGTGAGCAGAAAAACTGATGAAATTTGTTTTTAGTCACTGATCTATAATTGCCACTAGGAAATCAATACTTCAGGTTGAATCTCTCAACTTTTGAGATTAGCGGCAAGACAGTGAACAAATATTACTTGGTTTGAAACTTCTACAAAAAAATACTTGTTAATGTCCCCTTTCCATAAAGAAATATACACTAGGTGAACTGAGGAAATTATACAGTGGCCATTCATATTCATTCAAGTACTTATTGAGTACCTCTGGTGACATAAGAATGACTAAAATATTGTTCCTACCCTCTGGAGGCTCACAGTCCACGTACAAATTCAGACCTGACAAATCCATCAACTGTATACTTAAGATTTGTGTACTTTATGGTATGTAAATTTATAGTAACAAATATATAATATTAATTATTGTAAAATATAATAATACATATGCAACAATAAATTACACAATAAAAAATTAAAAGAAAGATTAGGACTGGTAAAGTAAGTTAAACTATAGCAGCAGAACCACCACAATAGAAGTCTAGAACAAGGAGGAGGAGTTGTGCCTAGGGGGAGGAGCAAAGCCTTATTGAAGAGCTATAAACATATGAGTTTCACCAAGCAGGGAAGCTGGCAAAAAGCATGCTAGTGGAAGAAAAGTCGATGCAAAACACAAAGGTGAGGAACAGCAAGAAATCAGTGTGTCTGAAGCACATACACGGCTAGAGAGGTGACCCAAGAAAATCTTACAAACTAAGAGAATACATTTGGATTCTGTTCTTTAGAGAAGAAGTCAAAAGAGGTCTCTAAATAGGAGAGTGACTAGATCAGATTTGTTTCTAGGTGAATAACTCATTCCATCTTTCCAAAACAGAGGAGCATCACCTCTAAATTCCATTTGATTTCACAAGTTCATTGCTAGAAAGAATGTCAGTGTGGAAAAAAATTGTTTTGACGAAGTAATCAATTCACGATTCCCACCATCAGTACAATAATCACAAGAAACAGATTGGCTAATACCAAAGTAGAGCCATAGACAAACCTAATACTAGAGTCTATAACAACTGCTTCTGAATGATCATTCTAAAAAGCTCTTTCTTACCTAAAAGAAGAAGAAGAAAGAAGAGAAGAAAGAAGGAAGATGGGAGAAACAAGGAGGGAAGAGGAGAGAAGAGGAGGGGGGAGGAGGGAGAGAAGGGAGGAGATAATGAAGTGAGAAGGAAGAAAAAAGGAAGAAAGGAAGAAGGAAAAAGAAAAAAGAAGAACAACAAAGAAAAACAAAAAAGAAAGAAATCAGCCAGACGCAGTGGCTCACGCCTGTAATCCCAGCACTTTGGGAGGCCTAGGTGGGCAGATCACGAGGTCAGGAGATCGAGACCATCCTGGCTAACACGGTGAAACCTCGTTTCTACTAAAAATACAAAAAATTAGCCAGGCGTGGTGGTGCATGCCTGTAGTCCCAGCTACTCAGAGGCTGAGGCAGGAGAATGGCGTGAACCCAGGAGGCGGAGCTTGCAGTGAGCCGAGATGGTGCCACTGCACTCCAGCCTGGATGACAAAGCGAGACTCCGTCTCAAAAAAAAAAAAAAAAAAAAAAAAAAGACAACTGGTATTACAAAGCGTAATACGCCCAAGCCGGGAGCGGTGGCTCAGGCCTGTAATCCCAGCACGTTGGGAGGACGAGGCAAGTGGATCACTTGAGGTCAGGAGTTCGAGACCAGCTTGGCTAACATGGTGAAACCCCACCTCTACTAAAAATACAACAATCAGCTGCCCATGGTGATGTGCACCTGTAATACCAGCTACTCAGGAGGCTGAGGCAGGAGAATAGCTTTGACCCAGGAGGCAGAGGTTGTGGGTGGGCCGAGATTGTGCCACTGCACTCCAGCCTAGGTGACAGAGCAAGCCTCCACCTCAAAAAACAAAGAAAAATAAACAAATAAAATAAAAATATGTCCAAGATATAGTAAGAGAAAAAGATGCAAAGCAGTATGTAATATATAAACACATTCTTTGTGAAGCAAATGAATACTAAATATGTTAAAATATGCATTGAAAAAATTTGAAGGACTGTATACAAACATGCTAACGTCAGTTAAGTCTAAGATTATGGGAAACTTTTCCCTTCCTCCATAATATATCTCTGAAAGGTCTGAATTTTATGAGTATGTATTACTTTTACAAACATAAAAGCATATGAAGGATAAATTTAATTTAAATGAGATCTCTTGATGGTGGCCCATAATCGCAAAGGTTGTGGGAAGTTGGATAAGTAAAATAAGCACTTCCATGTGGGTGTCACCACTAACAAGCAGGTTTCCCATATTTCTATGTGGTCAACATAACATTCAAAGGGAGAGATCTTTTTTTTCCTTTTGCAACTTTTATTTTAGTTTCAGGGGATACATGTGCAAGTTTGTTACCTGGATATATTGTGTGATGCTGGGGTTTGGGGTATGAATGATCCCGTTATTCAGGTACTGAGAACAGTACTCAACAGTTAGTTTTTCAACCCTTCTCCCCACTTCCTCCCTCCCTTCTCTAGTAGTTCCCAGTGTCAACTGTTGCCATCTTTATGTTCTTGAGTACTTAATGTTTAGCTTCCACTTATAAGTGAGAATGTGTGGTATTTGGTTTCCTGTTCCTGCCTTAATTCACTCAGGATAATGGTCCCCAGCTGTATCCATGCTGCTGCAAAGGACATGACTTCATTCTTTTTATGGCTGCATAGTATTCCATGGTCCATATGTACCATATTTTCTTTCTCAGGTGGGCACCTAGGTTGATTCCACGTCTTTGCTATTGTGAATAGTGCTGCAATTAATATGTGAGTATGCATATGTGTCTTTTTGGTAGAAAAAATTGTTTTCTATTGGATATACACCCAGTAATGGAATGCTGGGTCAAATGATAATTCTGTTTTAGGTTTTTTGAGAAATCTCCAAACTGCTTTCCACAGTGGCTGAAATAATTTACATTCCCACCAACAGTGTACATGCATTCCCTTTTCTCTGCAGTCTTGCCAACATGTTGTTTTTTGGCTTTTTAATAGCAGCCATTCTGACTGATGTAAGATGGTATCTCATTGTGGTTTTGATTTGCATTTCCCTGATAATTACTGACAATAAGTATTTTTTCATATGTTTGTTGTTTGCTTGTATGTCTTCTTTTGAGAAGTGTCTTCTCATGTCTTTTGCCCATTTTTTAATAGGGTTATTTGGGTTTTGCTGCTCAACTGTTCAAGTTCCTAATAGAATTTGGATATTACACCTTTGTCAGATGCATAGTTTGTGAATATTTTCTTCCTATCTGCATGTTGTCTGTTTATTCTATTGATAGTTTAATTAGGTCCCACCTGTCAATTTTTGTTTTTGTTCCAACTGCCTTTGAGGACTTAGTCACAAATTCTTTACCAAAGCCCATGTCCAGAATGGTATTTCCTAGGTTTTCTTCTAGGATTCTTATATTTTGAGGTCTTACATTTAAATCTTTAATCCATCTTGAGTCAATTTTTGCATATGGTGAAAGGTAGGCGTCTGGTTTCTTTCTTCTGCATATGGCTAGCCAACTACCCCAGCAGTATTTATTGACCAGGGAGTCCTTTCCCCATTGCTTATTTTTGTCAGCTTGGTTGAAGATTAGACATCTGTACGTGTGTGGCTTTATTTCAGGATTCTCTGTTCTGTTCCATTGGTTAATGTGTCCGCTTCTATACCAGTACCATGCTGTTTTGGTTACTGTAGCCTTATACTATAGTTTCCAGTTGGGTAATGTGATGCTTCAAAGGGAGAGTTTTTAGATTTGTGTAGGGGTACCCCAGGTCATGGACCAACACCAGTCTGTGGCCTGTTAGGAACTGGGCCACACAGCAGGAGGTGAGCTTCACCTCCTATCAGATCAGTGGCAGAGTTAGATTCTCATAGGAGCACGAATCCTATTGTGAACTGCACATTCAAGGGATCTAGGTTGGGTGTTCTTTATGAGAATTTAATGCCTGATGATCTGAAGTGGAAGAGTTTCATCCTGAAACAGCCACCCCGCCCCCATCCACGGAAAAATTGTCTTCCACAAAACTGGTCCCTGGTGTCAAAAAAGGTTGGAGACTGTAGGCAAGCCTCATCTGCCTGACTTCTATTCTTTCTCCCTAATCTACTCAAGAACTTGATATAATTCCTTGCTATGATCATGTTTTTCCTGTAGCCTTTAAAATAATTATTTCAATGCTGATAAATCTGCTATCACTCTGTAGTAGCAGCAAATCATCTTAACTTATTGTCTTTGTGACAAATAGATATGCATTTTGGATCTGTGGAATTCCTTCCTCTTGCAGGAACAGCAAACTGAAATGATGAATTCAAGAGATTCAAGAATCTGCATGTCATCCCATTTGCCCTATACATAAACTGAATTTCTTTTTTTTTTTTTTTTTTTT
>NW_016806895.1:1385726-1405746 GCF_001698545.2 Rhinopithecus bieti | reverse complement strand
CTTCATGGGGATCCACACATTTTTAATAATATTTTGAAGCATCTTGACGCAAGACAGACGCCTCAGAGAGCACCACAAACCTGCAGCCAACTCAGAAAAGCATAAACTGAATTTCTTTAAGGCTAAATCTAACATGTTGGCAATACTTTATTATGTAGTTATTATTTATTTTTCAATAAATAGCACACTTTTACATTGCTTCATCTGATTTTCATAGAAACCCTATGAGGGAGTGGGGCTGAAAATCATCCCTATCCTTTTATTTTCATGATTTTACATTTTAAGACAATTTGGCCGGTGGGGGTGAAGTAGTAAATACAAAAGGAGTGCATTCCCAGTGCATAAAATTTGGAAATAAAAACAGAACTAAACCAAACAAAGAATCATTCCTAGTCCCACTACTAGATACAACATTATAACCACTTAGGTTTCCAATATTTTCAATTATTCTTTGTATTTAAGCCTGTTTAAAGATGAGAAAATTTTCACATGTGTAATGAGAGTCAAAGCTAGGGCTAAAACTCATGAACACTTCCCCTCACACTAGGAAGCCTCCTCCTTCTTATTAATCTGTCTCTCTTTCAAAATGCTCAAGCATCAGAAATAATAAATCTCCAGAAACACAGATTTTGGGATTGTTCGTATTTTGTTTCCATTTACAGATAAACTTACTAATGGTCTTTGGAGAGAAGCACCTGCAGCATAAAAATTGCTATCAAACACAATGATTTTAAGATTATTTTAACTCTGAAACAATCCTTCTCCTTCTCCTTCTTTTTTTTTTTTTTTTTGAGACAGGGTCTTGCTCACTCTATCACCCTGGCTGGAGTGGTGCAGTAGCAACCTCACTATAAGCAGTAAGGTGCAATGGCTCACGTCTGTAATCCCAGCACTTTGGGAGGATGAGGCAGGTGGATCGCTTGAGTCCAGGAGTTTAAGACCAGCCTGGGTAACATGGCGAAACCCTGTCTCTACAAAAGAAAAAAGAATACAAAAAATTAGGCAGGCATGGTGGTATATACCTGTAGTCCCAGCTACTTAAGAGGCTGAGATGGAAGGATTGCTTGAGCCCAGGAGGCAGAGGTTGTAGTGAGCTGTGATTACACCACTGCACTCCAGCCTGGATGAGACAGTGAGATCTTGTCTCAAAAAATAATTTTTTTTTAAAGCTCACTATAACCTTGCAAGTGATCCTCCCACATCAGCCTCCCAAGTAGCTGGAACTACAGGTGCATCCCACCATACCCAGGTAATTTTTAAAATTTTCTGTAGCGATGGGGTCTCACTATATTGCCCAGGCTGGTCTCAAACTCCTGAGCTCAGGCAATCCTCCCAGCCTTGGGCTTTCAACGTGCTGGGATTACAGGTGTGAACCACCGTGCCTAGCCCAACTCTGAAACAATTCTAATCTTCTCTGAATGGAACTGTGGGCTAGAGCTCAAGCAAATTCTAATCTTCTCTGAATGGAACTGTGGGCTAGAGCTCAAGCATCAGGATCAATAGGATAACAGATGTGCGACTGTTATAATACGGAGTGCCAACTTGATTGGATTGAAGGATGCAAAGTATCACTCCTGGGTGTCTGTGAGGGTGTTGCCAAAAAGTTAAACATTTGAGTCAGTGGACTGGGAGAAGCAGACCCACCCTAAATCTTGGTGGGCACTGTCTAATTAGCTGCCAGTGTGGCTAGAAAGAAGCAGGTAGAAGCTGGAAGGACTTGACTTGCTGAGTCTTTGGGACTTCATCTTTCTCCTGTGCTGGATGCTTCCTGCCCTTGAAGATCAGACTCCAGATTCCTCAGCTTTTAGACTCTTGGACTTACACCAGTGATTTGCCAGGGGTTCTTGGGCCTTTGGACACAGACTGAAAGCTGCACTGTTGGTTTCCCTACTTTTGAGGTCTTAGGACTTGGACTGGCTTCCTTGCTCCTCTGCTTGCAGACTGCCTATTGTGGGACCTCACCTTGTGATGGTGTGAGTTAATACTACTTAATAAACTCCCCTTCATATATTCATCTATCCTGTCAGTTCTGCCCCTCTAGAGAACCCTAATACAAGATGAGAACAAATTAAGTCAGCCAAAATCCCCCAAATAAGAAGTTAACCAAACTAAAATTAAAATCATAAACCAACATCATAAGTTGGAACAAGTGTCAACCAAGGGAAGGAAAGGAATACGGGTCCAGTAATCAACCTAAAGTTATACATCTAAAAAGTGGTGAGACCAGATTAAGCCCTAGTCTAGGTGGCTCAAAGCTTATGTTCTTTTCCATGTCTTACCTTTCTAGGTACAGTCACTGATAGTCTATGCCCCTTAAATCTCTAAGAAACCAGGCATGTTTGCAAATGCCTTAACATTTTCCCCGGAAGGTGAAACCTGAAAATGTAGTTAGCAAAGGTATCTCAGAATTTGTTTCTGCAGTACATGTCTCTTCCAGTTTCTGCAATGTGGTGAGGAAATTGAACATCTCTCTGCCTCTGCTTTACCACATGAACACCCATGTGTACGTGGATGTATGCACACACACACACGTGTATGCATGTGCAAACACAATTTAACCATCTTCACTTCAGATGGTCTGATCTTCAGTCACGTCACCCATAATCAGAAACTGGAATATATAAAAAGGACATACGAAAAAATTTACATTGAATTGAATATTAAAAGTTACAGAACTCACATATTCTCTGTTCAAGCAAATCCTGCTGCCCTTAACTGTGCAAACACATTTGTCTATAATATGTGAAATCATTACATTTGGAGATAAAGTTAAAACCAACATGTTGATCCAAACTAGTGGGAAACAAACTGAAAGGCTTACCGCAGTCAAAATTGGAAAAAGTTAATCACAGTTACTCAGTACACTGCATAGCTGTTAATTTAGCTTTGGGAAACTCTCTCTTAAAGGAGAACTTCTAAATTGAAGCACAAGATGGCTTGAATAGAGGCAGTGGTTTGCAAGGGAGGAGGAGATTCCACAGGAGTACTGAGACCACACATTAGACACCAAGGCTTCTCAAGCACCTCTTCACCTAACCCACTGTATTCTCATGACAAAACACCTCATGATGCTCTAGGGCATGGAAACCATAATCTATATAATACATACATCATTATATTCTTTAGGTGGCAATGGATCTAAATGAAAAAATACATAAATGTACTGTTTTAAAGCCAGTTGAAATTATTAGCCATATAAGATTGGAAAACAGGATGCCTGATTTTACTCGGAGTTTTTCCAGTGACCATGTAATTCTGAGGACATAACCCTTTGATCCTTAGCCTACAACCCAGAGAATTTTAAATTGTGCTCCTCCAAACCCCCACCTTTGGAGGCACCCTTTCTAGCATCTTTTGCCCTCAGATAAAAGGATCTATAGACGTGGAAAATTGTTGTTTGGTGATTTCCCATAACCTCCTTTCTAGTATTTCAGTCATTCTCCTTTTACATTTGAGGGACACTGCAGAGAAATCACTGCTTTGCACAATCAAAGCCACAGGCTTAAAATTTCACTATTGGAGGCAGCAGGCTGAGAAGGAACAAGTCCGGCTTTAACACCGCAAATATCTCCAATTACCCAATGCAGGCAGAAAAATGACAAAAAATCAAGGAGAGATAGAAAGGCCCTTGGTATTCTTCAAGGCTTCCCTTTGGGATGAAAGTTCCTTGAGCCTTCCAAGGCAGAAAGCCTGGGCAGTCTGCACACCTGGGGTGCATTAATGAGCCCTGAACTCGAGGTGAAACAGGCTGAATTTCATCTAGATGCTTCCCACAATCCGCTCTCATAAAACTCAGAGTAATTTACTAGCTTAGGAACGCGGCATGGTATTCATGGAGCACTGAATCTGGGGATTACCTTCCAGAGTCACTGGATAAATCCCACTGCTCATCTTTGTAAATACACCTTCATCTTGATTACCTTTAGCTCAAGGGGAGTTTCATTTTGTTTGCTGCAGCACACGGTCAAGACTAAAACCCAATTTCAAATCATTCTCACACCTCTCCTGAGAAGTCTTTCAAAGAGCATCCAAACGTTGATGTAACGTTTGAGTTTTAGCATTAGGTTATGTGCTCTTCTAAATACAAAACACCAACGCCTCTGCTGTTGCTTCCCTTCCCTCACCTGCTATGTGGAGGTGATGATAGCTTGTCTTGCAGTTCCCCCAATCTGTATGAAAAGGAAGTTTCACTGTAGTTGCCTGGCAGGCTCCAACCTTGCCACAGCAGTCAGTATGGCTGTTCCTGCCCAGAAAAGCCCTTGGTCTTCTCACATTTCCCTGACTCTGTCCTGTACACCTTGAAGCATAACTCAGCACAGAGCTCACCCAGCCACCCTGATCAGCGCATTCTATACATCTGCTCGCTGTCTTTCTCCACTTCCAGCTACTTAGAGAAGCAGATCATAAGGCAGTAACTTTTGCATTCTGGCTCTGCAATTTGCTGCCTGTGAGACCTTGGCAAAGTTACTTAGCCTCTCTTTGCCTGGGTTTCCATATTTATAAAGTGGCGATAACGACAGCTGCCTCATAAGATTGTAAGTATTAAATATATAACCTTATAACGCCAGAAATATAGTAAAGCACTCAATAGCATGATGATAATCATGATGATACTTTTTCATTATCAAAGTCAACTACTTTCCTTAGAAAGAGTACTCCTCTATCCCGGCCCTCTCTAACATTTACAACCCCCTCATCTAACAATGGGCAGAGTGGCCTCCTACTGCCAAACCACAACTAGCTAGAGCAAACTGAGCCATTAGTAAGCAAGCTATACGATAAGCAGGTTTGGGCAAAATAATACATGAAGGCAAAGTAAAGATGAATGATAACACTCCCCAAACCGTCTGTGTTCCATCAAACTAGACATTCTAAACACATAGGCTATGGTTCAGAAGTTGGGGTATTTTAAGGTGACAGGTGGCAAAACTTTAACCATTAGGGTGACTTACGCAATTAGGCAATGCTGTAGCCTATACATATTATTCAGGACTGAAGAATTGTCAGTGCCATAGGCCAAGCTCTAGTCTTGGCACCCTCCCTGCCAACACACAAACATACATTCTACCATCTGTTTCTACCATCTGTGCAAGACCCAGCTGTCTTGAAGTCAGACCTGAACTGGCTGGCATCCTAGTGTTTGGGGCTCCTTATAAGCCATTCACATCTCCCATGTGATGTAAGGCCCACTCCTATGGTGTGATGCCCTGAAAGATGTAACATCTGTTTATCCATGTCATGGCCTAGCATACTAATGCATGCTTTCTATGGTAGTCTTACCCCTAATAGTTACAATAACAACATAGAAGAGCATTTTTCAACTTGTATCCCTCTCTATATTATGTTATTACTAGAGATGTTCTTTGAAAAAAATTCCATATGACATATAAGTATGATCAATTTCTATGTGTATTATGACATAAGAAAGGCTGTGAAGCACTGTTCTAGACTAAGATCAGAAAGAAACCTGCAATTCATAAGTTCCAAACATTTACTGAGTATCTACTAAGTACAAGTCATGTTATAACACATGCTTTTAATATTCCGTATTTAGATTTTCTACCTGTAGCTCAGAAATAAAATAATACATTTGTATCAGAGGAATGGCCTCAGAGTAATAATAGCTACAAGTACTTTGTGAACTTTTTAGATAAAAAATAAAAGGTAAATTTAATATGTATTTTTAATTTGCTATATAAAATGTGTTTTATCCCCAATCAGATTCTTGCCAAGAAAGAAAAAAAAGAAAAGGCAACAGAGCCTCATCCTGAAAAGAAAAAGCCTGAAAACCTAGGGATACATGAGAAACATCTGCCGCATACTAGCACAGCAAGGAAACCACGCACCAATAAACAGTAATTTAACTGCAAAAGGAATGCTTCACACACACTGAAAGCAGTTCCTTTATCTTCAAAGGAAAAATATTAATGAAGGAAGAAGAGGTTTTAGAGTACTTTGCAGGAAGGTGGCATTGCTCTTACCTGCCTCTAATATCAAAATGCCAATATAGAAACACACTCTCACAATCATTTTATAACACTTGGCATCTATTGTGACCAGAGCAGAAATTTTATCTACACTTTAAAGTGTTTCCTATTTCAGCCTCTTCAATATAACCAAAAAAGGATTCTGTCTTCAGTCTGCCTGAAAAGTAGGGAAAGATGATTTTTTTGTTTTTCAGATTTTTTACAATATCTGTTTACCCATGTCACAGCCAAACAACATCAGTTGCTAGCCACACAAAACAGAGGCAATGAAATGAATGTGTTAAACTGTGGGAGAATTCTAATGGTGCTTTACTGAGAACTCCCTTCTCTCTTGACGCCACATTCTGCCAATTTCCAGTATGCCAGGTATTGGACAGCACTGGGGAGAAGTTACAACCCTCCAGAAACAGCCTAAAAATTCCTTTGCGGACTTAAAGGGATAAGAGAAATTTGAAAGGCCTGGGCTTCAAACTTTTAACAAAGAAGGATTTGAGAAGGAATGTGATTCAACAGGATATGCATAGCCCAATTACTTAGATGACTGATGATCGAAGTCTTAATCCAGTCTCCAATGTCAGCTCCTCATGTGGTTACTGTCAAGTAGGGAACCCTGTTTCTTTATTCATGAGACTGGAGAGTAGAGACATGGGGGAAGAATGACAGAAAAAAAGAAAGTATGCATAACACACTGTAAAGTGGGAAGTGATACCTAACTAAACAAATGATAAAATCATATAAAACAATAATAATAGTCTTTTTCCCATAGCTTCAGAAAGAATATTTCAATTAACTGGGTCACTGGAAAACAATAATTTTATATAGCATTTTGATAAACAGGTTCACAGGTTATAAATAGGTTTATATTTTTTAAAAAATTACTTATCAATGTATCTTTCTAGCCACACTGGCAGCTAATTAGACAGTGCCCAATTGTATTCAAGCTGTGTGTTTGATCTGCAAAGAGGTAAGGTTTCAGTTTATACTTGCTGTTTGTGGAAGCAGCCTCAGGCAGGAAAGGTTTATGAGAAAAGAAGACAACCCTGATTACTGCAAAATGAAGAAGGCAACATGGTCACCAGCTCAGTGTTAGAAAAAGGGCATTATAAAAGCAGTGCTGAGAGACCAGGTATTCTGCCTACTTGGATGAGCTGCCACCTTTGAGGCAATGCCAAGGTCATGTGCATTGAGCTGTTAAAGAAATCTGAGTAGGAAAATGTTTTCAGGCAAGGTAACTTCCTTTAAAGTATGCTTGGCAACTGGTCATCTGGTCATCTCAACAGTGGCTCAATGATCAATAGACAAGAGAGCATAAAAGGTTAGTCAAATGCCAGAAAGTCTGAACATCTCGGCTGGAGAGTTAAATTCTTTTGACTTTTGGAAGACTTTCTTAAATTTATTTACAGGTGTTTCCAGGAGCTTAAGCTAATCATTTTTTTTAAAAACTTAACTGCTTCTTATTTTCATTTTTTCCCTTTCTCTCTCTCCCCACTGCCCCCCTCCATCGCCCTCATCAATTTAGAGTTGCTTTTATATATTTTCTCCTTATAAGTGGACTTGAGCTCTAGCCCAGTGAGAGAAAAGATAAGCACATGTGATTGCATGTTTTTATTTTTTTATTTTTTATTTTATTTATTTATTTATTTTTTTGAGACGGAGTCTTGCTATGTTGCCCAGGCTGGAGTGCAGTGGCCGGATCTCAGCTCACTGCAAGCTCTGCCTCCTGGGTTTATGCCATTCTCCTGCCTCAGCCTCCCGAGTAGCTGGGACTACAGGCGCCCCCCCCCCCCCCGGTTTTTTTTTTTTTTTTTTTTTTTTTTTTTGTATTTTTTAGTAGAGACGGGGTTTCACCATGTTAGCCAGGATGGTCTCGATCTCCTGACCTCGTGATCCGCCCGTCTCAGCCTCCCAAAGTGTTGGGATTACAGGCTGGAGCCACCGCGCCCGGCCACGATTGCATGTTTTTAAGGAAACATCTACTGAGGATATCTAGTTAAACTTGAAACATGACTTTTGGTAGATGGAAATCAGTAAAGCATGTATAATTAGATCACTCTGGTACTGGCCAGCAACAAAGATCATTCTAAAAATTGAGATCAAAATACCTAGGTTCCTACCTGTGTAAACACACACACACGCACACACCCAAGTGCATGCACACACGTGTGTTTGAGCAGTCACAGACATATACTGTTGGACTGAGTGCCTTTCTGGCACCCAGAAAAAGATGGTGCTTTTAAAAGTTTTAAAGGAAAACATCACCAAGTGTTGGTGTACAGAATTATGTGCTATTTGCAATTGGAAGTCAATGTGGCATTGTACACTCAGTGTCAGTCTCGAATCTGGAAGAAAAACTTTTCTCAGAAACAAGTCTTAGTCCAATATTACCTTTCTTGGCCCATTCTGGTAGTTACACTCTAGAGAAAAGGACTCCTTTGCTCATTTTGTGACATGCGTCAATTGAGGATGGCAAACTTGATGACAATATTATGAACACAGTGATTTAGAACAGATCTCTAGTAAAAAACAGAACTCCATCTTGGCATAGTGCAGTTGATTAATATGCCCCAGGCCCATGAAATACATACTCTTGCTGCTAAATGAAACAATCCAGAAGCCTTCTGTATAAGATACCTGGGCAATATTGTTCCATAATCCCATCCTCTTTTGGTACTTCTATAACTATTTAATTTCAAGGTTGGTTACCTTTAATTTCTAGAATCAGGGAACACATGATCCAAAGTTTACCTTTTTTGTGTTCAAAATGGACCTGCTCAGAAGTCTTCAATATAAAATATTAACACTGTAAATTCATGCAATATTCATCAACTCTGGAGACCAAAGGGCTTTTACAGAGGCTATTGTTTTAGTTTTTAGTGCTCATTCTATCCCTGAGTGACACACATCATGATCCTCATTTCCTTGTAGAGAAATAATCTAATGATGATTGAGTTGCCTGAGGTGAAGTCACTGAAAAAGCTGAGAAGCCAACTCTAAATTTCCTGATCCACTATTTCAGCACTAGAATGTATTATCTTATTTTGAGAAATGACTAAGGATTTAAAGCTAAGTCTTTGAGAACAGCATACCGATTAAGAGTACAGGTTTTGGAATTAGTTGGACCTGGGTTTGAATCCCAGTTCTATTATTTACTATTGTGAATCTTGGATAAGTTTCTTAACCTCTCTGTGCCTCACTTGCTACCCATCCATACAAAGCCCCAGAAAACTAGATACATGTTATTTGGTATGTTTTCCAAGATGTATGCCTAAGAGATAAAATCTGCCTCCTCATCATCTCCTAGGGATAGTTAAGGATTAGTTAGATTGGTAAATTGGCACATACGCTGAGACTCCAACTAACGAACACAGCATCCAAATAGAGTACAGGCTAAGCAGGAGGATCCTTGCCTATTATAGCACATGTCTGGCAATTTATTTATGAGTGCAGCAAGCAGGTTTCTATATCACTTACTGTGATGGAAGAGAAAGAGAAGGAAAGAGAGGCAACATCTTGATGAAATATATAGCAATTTTGAATGCAACTATTCTAGGAAGTGCATATGTAGTAGAGAAATCATTAAGCCATTGGCTTGGAACTGTCAGACTTTACTGATGAGGAAATGGAGGCTGAGAGAGGTTCACTTGATGGAATTCATGTAATAAGAGGTAGCAGAGTGATTCGAACCCAAGTCAGACTGAGTCACACATTTTCTACCAGTACTCTGTACTTACTAGGAGATGGTGATCTCATGTATAAATGTTAACTGATAACTTATCTCAGACACCTGCAAGTTAAACAGATACCATAATTCATCTTGAATTTGGCTGGGGAACCATAAAAGCACCCAAGACCAGTGAGACATCGGCACGCTGAGTATTATGCCCCAGCACTCATTTAGAAAGAAATGAATCATAAAATATGTCAGCAATAGCTCATTTTATACAACCAAAAATAGGTGCTTCTTAGCTATTTTCCACCTAAAGACTATCCCCAGCCAGCTATGCTTGTGAGGTAGCACATCCCAAACACAGGTGGGAGAACCATGAACAAGTGCACCTAGCCATCTTTATAAACCTGCCTACAATGAATAAAATGGAAATGGTCACTATGAAGCATTCAGTACTTAAATTGCTCTGCTTAACTGATGAAACTCAAATACTGTTCCTATTTATTTATTTATTTATTTATTTATTTTGAGACGGAGTCTCGCTCTGTCGCCCAGGCTGGAGTGCAGTGGCCGGATCTCAGCTCACTGCAAGCTCCGCCTCCCGGGTTCACGCCATTCTCCTGCCTCAGCCTCCCTACTAGCTGGGACTACAGGCGCCTGCCACCTCGCCCGGCTAATTTTTTGTATTTTTTTAGTAGAGACGGGGTTTCATCACGTTAGCCAGGATGGTCTCGATCTCCTGACCCCGTGATCCGCCCGTCTCGGCCTCCCAAAGTGCTGGGATTACAGGCTTGAGCCACCGCGCCCGGCCTGTTCCTCTTTAGTATGCTTTATTTCTTTAATAAACTTACCAACTTTCTTTAAGGCCAGTAAATGCACCATGATTTCTTTTTTCCTTCTTCATGCCAGCAAAAGGATGGAAAATGGAGTTTGAAGTTGTAAGTCTCGGATGGAAAAATAGAAATGCAAAAGCCGTGGGAAAGAATGTGGTATGTCAGTATTATAAAAAGATCATCAATGGAATCAATCCGTTGCTTTGTCATCGATAGTTTGATCTGTCTGGGAAATGCTGATTCCCCAGGATTCAAAGTATGGCTGGAGAAAGGTAGATAACATTCTGTTTCTTTCTCATGGGCAAATATTATTAATATTTACACTAACGCAATACCATTATTTGCAAGGAGGATAAAGCTAAAAACTTAGATGTGGATTGTGCCACTGAGCTCACCATTAATAGAATTAAATTTTCTTACATAATGCAGTTCAGTCCTTGAAAAGAGTATTAATCAACATGAGGCTTCCATTAATTCATTCAATTAATTCCAAGCTTAAATAGGTAGGTCAGTATAGGTTTGCAGACCCATTGAGAAAATAACATTTTAGCAAAGGCTTGAAGTGAGTAAGGGAGTTAGTCATGTATATTAGAAGCAGAGCATTTTAGTCATTAACCTTGATCCAATCCAGTGCCCCCTCATCTTGGCCCCAATGGAAGGTCTTATCCGCATACTGTTGGCTTTCCTCCAGCATTGTTCAGTATTTCCAATGTATCCTATCCTACAGTTATATACTTTTTAAATAGCAATCATTGACAGGCTCAAGGTACTATATATGAGTTGCTCTTATCTTAGCCTGGAGGCACTGAGATCTGTAAAGGTTATATCTTTGTCTTAGTCAGAATGATGTTGTTCTCTTTCCTATGGTTCTTATAACCATTTTTATTTTTATTAGAGACAGGGTCTCACTTTTTTGCCCAAGCTCGAGTGCAGTGATGCTGTCATAGCTCCACTACACCCTGGAACTCCTGGGCTCCAGGGATCCTCCCACCTGAGTAGCTGGCACTATAGGCTTAAACCACCACAGCCTGCCTTAGCACCATCCTTATTCCCTTGACTATCCAGTACTCTAAATAATCTACCAGAAAGTGGAACTTACTAGCACCTACACTAGAGTCTGAACATGCAGAGTAAGAACTAGTACATGGAGAGTAAGAAAAGATAACAAAATGTATAAGAGTCATTAAGAAGATAAGACAGGAAGAAGGAATTAATAGGCAAATGCCAATCACATATACAGTTGATGCTACACTGGAAACATCACAGTGAAATAATCTAAGACTTGGGCTAGTCAGTGCCATAATTACAAAGATGCCCTGCAGAATAAGTTTCTGGTGGTTAAGATTTCAGTGGCTAGAAGTATCCCTTTCATGGACCAATATGTGGCCACAGATATCAATATAACAACCTACATAGGAGTCAGTCTGTATATTTTACTGATCTTAAGACTTTTACTCATCTTAAGACTGTTACAAAGCTATGCATTCTTTCTTGAGTAAATATTTATCTGTGCAGTTGAATGGTTCCAGCCCAAGGAAAGAAGCCAGGAACATGGGTACTCCCTAATAGTCTGCTGCTGCTTCAATATGACAACAAGGGAGTCATTTCTCGTCTAAGTTCTCTCTACTGAGGAATCGAGATAGTCTACGAACCAGGACCAAGACCTAGAGACCTTTCCACAAAATTACTCACATTGCATGTGATTCTTATGCCACAGAAGGTGCCGAGACCCAGGAATCCAAATCAATGAGTAGTCACTCGTTCTAGTCACCTCTCAGATCCTGAGTAGAACTTCTCATTCAAAATCTACAGCCCAAAAGTTAATTCCCCACTTAGGTCTCACTGTACTTACTGGCTGCTGTCTTGGAGAATAAAATCTTGGATTCTAAGGCCAGAGTGTTCCCACAGACAGTATAGCAAGATGGCAATCAGTTCTTTGCAAAGAATATAAAGAATATAATTCTATCTTGAAGTCTGACCTTAAGTGGAAAAAGATCAAAGACCAAAATGTATTAACTACAAATGGCTCTAGCCAGTCCTACTTGGCTTTATATTATAAATAAGAAACAAAACAATACCTCCATGAGTTAAACACTGAGCTAAGTATACATGAGTATACACTCATTTGAATTTGCCACTGACTTTCTGTGGAACTTTTGGCAAGTAAAACTCTGAGTTCTATTTCTTCACCTGTAAAATTTAAAAATAATACTTTACTAAGTAGGTTTTCGCAAGCAATAAACTTTAAAATGCCTTTTAAAATGCAAATACCTGGAGCTGTATAATTAGTCACATCATCTTCAGACTAAAACAAAGGCCTAATTCCCTGTAATCCAGGTGTCCCTACACTCAATAATAAGAGACCTTGGAGATTTGGCTCAGAAATGAGTAAACAGACTACAATACAGGAAGGGCAAACTACTGGGAAGGGAGGCCAATACTAGTTAATCATTCACAGGATTAAGTGTCTTATTTCTCTTTCATAACATAGGCTTGACTAGCTAGAAACTTACCCAGCCAAGCACAAAAAGCCATCAGTGGTTAAAAGAAAATAATTGAATGAGAAAGGAACCATGGTTCGGGTCACATCATTTTAATTCTCGTAAGTTCTTTCTTTAAGGGCTTTTTCTTTCCACTTGAAGTTTGGGAGGTATCAGTCAATCTAAATATATAGAAATTCAATTATTCTCCTTGCCTTTATAACCTCTTATATATTGTATAAATGAGCTCCCACAAGCTTATGGAATTTTATGGAGGTGTTTGGCAAGAGTTCACAACCGTGTTCTTAGCTACTTGCAAATGGTTATGTGACTTAGGAAAGCCTCTTAATCTAGCTAAGCTTCTTATTCTCCAAAATTAGAAAATAGAAATTATGAATTGGGCCCTGGCTAATGAAGCGACAAACGCACCAGTAACTGGCTCTGTTTGCATTTTGCGGTGTGGTCAGAGGTTAAGTCAGTAAGGATGGGACAAATACACATGTAATAGATTAAGAGTGTAATGACAGAAAATCATGCAGGGCCCACATCCTCCTCTTAACTACTGACAAAGGATTTCCTCATCTTTTCAAAATGAGAACTAGGCAATTTAAGGGAGGAGGGAAGGTGCAAATTGACATTGAGGGAGATACAGTTGAACTGAAGACCTAACAGAATGTAATGGAAAGGAATGTATTAAAATTGACTGGTGGATACGCACATTTAAACATGGCTATGATACAGAGGTGTCGAAATATTAAATATTTTCATCAGCCTAAAATAAGAATGAGAAATATAGCTGGGTGTGGTGGCTCACACCTGTAATCCTAGCACTTTGGGAGACTGAGGTGGGTGGATCACTTGAGGTCAGGAGTTCAAAACCAGGCTGGCCAACATGGTGAAACCTTGTCTCTACTAAAAATACAAAAAAGTAGCTGGGCATGGTGGTGGGCACCTGCAATCCCAGCTACTTGGGAGGCTGAGGCAGAAGAATCGCTTGAACCCCAGAGGCAGAGGTTGCAGTGACCCAAGATCGCACCATTGCACTCCAGCCTGGGCGACAGAGCGAGACTCCATCACACACACACACACACACACACACACACACACACACGAATGAGAAATATGACAAACAAGATGAAAGGTAATCACTGCCTACAAAACACTGCATTTAATGTTTTCTTTAGAAACTAATAAAATTACAATTTCTAGTAAAAGACACTGTAGGCTGGGTGCAGCTGATCATGCCTGTAATCCCAGCACTTTGGGAGGCTGAGGTGAGTGGATCACCTGAGGTCAGAAGTTTGAGACGAGCCTGGCCAACATGGTGAAACCTCGTCTCTACTAAAAATACAAAAATTAGGGGGGCATGGTGGTGGGTGCCTGTAAACCCAGCTACTTGGGAGGCTGAGGCAGGAGAATTGCTTGAACACAGGAGGCAGAGGTTGCAGTGAGCTGAGATTGCTGCCATTGCACTTCAGACTGGGCAACAGGAGCGAAACTCTGTCCCCTCCCCGCCCAAAAAAGGACACTGTAGTCTTGAATCCTTTTCTCCAAATAAGATTCTGCTACAGAAATGCCTTATTTCTTTTTTGTTCTGTCAGGTTCTAAAGTTACAAATACGAGACAAAAGTCACAAATATGATGACGGATCAACTAAGTTAGAAATTCTTCAAGAAAAAGAGAACCTCTTCTATAAATACATGAACTCGATCAGGCTGAGAACCTGTGTACCTGTTTACACAGAAAAGCGAGACTTTCGCCACTTGCTGGGTTATGGAGGCGGAGCCTGAAACCCTTGGCCAGCAGGGCCTTCCCTTTCAAGGACTCCTGGTAGGCCGGGCGCGGTGGCTCAAGCCTGTAATCCCAGCACTTTGGGAGGCCAAGGCGGGCGGATCACGAGGTCAGGAGATCCAGACCACGGTGAAACCCCGTCTCTACTAAAAATACAAAAAACTAGCCGGGCACGGTGGCGGGCGCCTGTAGTCCCAGCTACTCGGGAGGCTGAGGCAGGAGAATGGCGTGAACCTGGGAGGAGGAGCTTGCAGTGAGCCAAGATCGCGCCACTGCACTCCAGCCAGGGGGACAGAGCGAGACTCCGTCTCAAAAAAAAAAAAAAAAATCAAGGACTCCTGGTAAAAACTTACTTTTTTCTACCCAAAGGCCAAAACCAAGACATGAAGCTTTTACTTCTGGAAACCCTTGTCTAAAACTCAGTGAAGTCATCATTCCCAATACATTTTTTTCATCAACATTTTATAGTCAGAAATGAGAATAAAAAGTTGTATAGCCTTTCCAAAAGGCAACTTGCTATTTATAATCATGAAAAAATAGATCCAGCCTGAATGTCCAACATCTAGAATGGTTATAGAACTCATGTTACAGTCGTGAGATAAACCATTCTGCTGCCATTAAAATTCTTTTGACAAAATGTTTTAATAGGATGAGATAAAATGATAAGTAAAAAATACTATATAAAACTGTAAAATATAAGCTAAATTATGTAAAACTTTAAATGTGTATAAAATAAGACTAGTAAGAAATATGACAAAATGTTAACAGTAGTCATTTCAGGGTGTGGTTTTAGAACACTAATTTTTTAAATGATAGCTTTCTTAAAGAAGGAAAATAGAGTACTTTTATTATTGGAAAAAAAATAGTAATAAAAAGGATATCCTCTGATTTTAATTCTCCTGTGTGCCAGTACTTCCCCTGCCCAATCTTTCATTCTCTCCTAAACCTGAGCCAGACATTTTGTAGTTAATTAACTAAAATGTTTTTAATGAATGCTTACTCTGAAATGGACCCTGTACTAGGCAAATTAAAGGATATGAAAGAAATAGGAAATGAGGTCTTTGCTTTCAAGGAAAGGATGCTGCTAAACTCTAGAGAGAATGCTTGGGAGGGAAAACCACCACCATTAACCTAGGAAATAAAGAAATATAGCAAATTCAAGCGGAGTAGGTTCCCTCCTACATTAGAGAGTGAATCACTCCATTATTCAATTTAAAACCAAGGAGTTCTCTTATTCCTTAATGGAGAAGTCAGAAAACTGAACTTCACAATCATTACAACTCTCGGTAAGAAAGGCATCTTCCTAATGAAGAACCTAAAGCCGAGAGAGTTTAAATGGTTCTTTCCACCACAGCTAAGAGTCCATAGAACAGTATTCTTTGCTGTTTTTTATGAGCACACACACAAAACATATAAACAAGACTCGTTTAATTCAGAAAAAGCTTTGTTGTAAGGGCAGTGCAAACAAGCAGAGAAATGACACTACTGTAAGGTGAACAAGAAGGTCATCTAGAACCTCTAATTCAAAATGCGCCCATCAGATCAACATATATCCATCAATTCAAATACTCCCATCATGGCTACCTTACAAGAACCCACCCTTCCATGAATGTGCATCACTAACTCCCTCTCAGACCATCTGGTCACAGGAAAATTCGAGCCAGTGGAACTCAGCAACATCTACATAGAGTTATTTGTGATACAAGATATCAGACTGGGGGAGGGGGTTAACTTTTCTAAATGTATATGTTATTTAAAATATATTTAAAAGTTCCAAAGAATAACAAATGCCCATGTACTCAACTTACGATGTAAAACGTTAAGGGGTTATATGTTAAGGAACAGATGAAGGGGAAAATCAAATTATGCAAAATTAGTGACCAATAATAGAATAAGAAGGTTATAATCATCAATAAGAAACCTAAGAGTAGATAAAATGCTTTGGGAGCAGAAAATTTGAAACAGGCAATAAACAACAACAACAACAAATGAAAGCAGGCTACTTGAGGAGAACCAGAATATGACTCAGGTCTGGGTACTCCTTTGCCCTTTTATACAATCTGAAACCATGCTTCTCCCAGGCTAGCAAATGAATCATCCATCTGTTAGAAAAATGAAGAAAGCCTCAGATTAAAAGAAAAAGAGAACAAAATTCATTGAGCTTACTATGCAAGCTGGAGTCTTCAGGGATCAGGAGCTATATAAAGTGCTGTTATAGTGATTAGGAAAACAACGACAGCTAGAATAATCCCTCCTAAAAACTGAAATGGGAGAGGGCCAGGAACAAACTGCTCTGATGGAGGTGTATGCTTATATCCTAGGACCTGGAATAAAAGAGGATTTTAAAGGGCAAGTCTGAAATGTACTTGCTGAACATGACCTGCCTTGCTAAGCCTGGTTCTTGTCATGGCTATTATGCCCTCAATTTCATGAACATCATGTTCACTTGGAAAGAAAAAAACAAAACTGTTTTAGTAGTAATTGCACATCAATATGAGAGTCCTATTATTTCTATTAAGTTAATTAACCTATTTTTGAAAAGTATACAAAATAGGTCACTTAAGTGGGTGTGACCTTATCCAGTGAACTGTGCTTTTAAACTGTCTCCAGCTATTAAGATTTATAGACCCCTTTATCAACATCTCGGTTTGAAAAGGCTGCCTGAGTGAAAGGCATGCAACACCAGGCCAAAACAGCTTTGGTCCCTATCAATCAGCCTATTATTACTTAATGATATTTAGATGATATGATTAGATTTTCAAATTGAATGCTGTTTAATCTAAATTCCAGAGTGCTTGTGTAATCGTGCTACATTTTAAGGTTCAGGCAAACAGTCTGAAGGAGAGAATTTATATCTAACATCTATAAAAATAATGCTCCTCATAGATCGTTGGTAAAGGAGAAAACTGCTTTACCATGGTATATGTATAGGGGCAACAACTGCTTCTAAATCATCACCACCATCAGTATCAGAGACATAAAAGGCCTTTGCAGAACTGAGCACCATGCTAGGCAGTGTACAAAAGTTTTGTTTTGTACTTTTGTCCTGCGTAAAAGAAGTAAAATTCTAGAGACCCATTTCTATTAAATTTCACACAATTCCATATACAAAGAGAAAATGTCCTTTAGAGCCTCTTCCCATCTGAGTGTCTGTGGGTCCATGACTACGTGGCCCACCCCAAGGAGTGATATTTGTATTGTACCCAATAAAATCTAGTGTCAAAATTATGAGAGACACTTCCAAACTCTCACAGCCTAGCAAAACAGTGTCACTATCAGAGTAGTACAAATCACAAAAAAGAATAGCAAGCTATTCTTCAAAGCAATTCACAGATCTGCCTAAGGTTGCAAATACTTTAGAGATAAAGTATATACAATAAAATCCATCTCATAAGGTTTTAAAAATTAAATAAGATAATGTTTATGGGAGGACTTTGTACCTATAAAATACTAAAGAGGGCAGGGAGTATAAGTAGAATATCAGAACTCTAATAAATGACTTTTCATGGGGAAACGTCAGACTGTCTATGAAATCTTTGGGTAGGTATAGTGGTTACAGGAGTATTCCTGTTGTCTCATCAATCATACCAATTAAGTAAAGACCTCGTCTACCCATCAAATCTTAACCTGAGTACTTTAAAAAGCCATTTCCATGTAACACTGAAAAGGGAGTAGAACTTGAGGAGGAAAATATGGTCATAGAATTTTACTCCACCCATTTATCTAATCAATCTACCAAGTGCTACCTCTGTACCAGCCGCTGAGCTGGACACTGAAAGGCAAAAATAAACAAGACATAATCTCTCATACAATAAAGCAGGAAGGGAAGGATATATACAAAATATATGCTATAGGTTTTATAGGAACTATGTAAGAAGTATATACAGGGTATGATGGGATACAAGGAGGGAGTTACAAAAGCATTCACACTGGAATTAGGGTTTAAAATATAAAACAGGTGTTGGCAATTAAAGAAGTGGGTGGAGAGAACGTAGAATGTCCAACAACATGGCATGTTTTGGAACCCACAAACCTTCAGTGTGGCTAGAACAGAGGTCATAAGAGGATTCACGACTAGTAACAAGGTAAAGATCATTAAGACTTCAATAACCAATATAAAGAGTGTAAACCTTGTCTTATAGCACACAAGAAACCACTAAGTATTTTTAAAATGAGACAGTAATATTTTACGATTTGCATTTTGGAAAGGTTAATCTGCAAATGGTATGGAGAGCAGACTGTAATGAGACCAGACTGGTGGCAGAAAGACAATCGCAGCTGCCCGAGGACAGAAGAGCAAGAGCCGAATTAAGGTAGTAATCGGGGGATGGAGATAAGCGGCATAAAGTATTACGGCAGTCAGATCTACAGATGTTGAGGAAATGGGGTGAGGGATTTTCAGCTTGAGAGATGAGGTGGATAGCTATTCCATTCACAGAGAGAGCAAATTCAGGAACAGAATATTAAGTTTTATGTATGTTATGCTACAAATCATTACGGGGCATCCAGGTAAAGAAGTTGACTAGTTACTGGATTAATAAGTCTGGGGATCAGGAAAAATATCTGAGCCTAGAAATATAGATTTGGGAATCTGCAGATGGGTGCTAATGGGAATGATGAATTCAACAGCACTTTTCTAACACTCTCTTCCCTGCTACGTTAGTCTACACCACCAGGTAAGTATTCTCAGATTATTTAAAATTGAAGACACATTGAAGATGAAACTTGATTCACAGCTAAAAATGTTTAATTGAAAAGTTGGTAGAGACAACAAAATAACTCTTTCTGAAAGCCAAACCATCAATTTTTTACTATACTCTGGGTCTAATTAAAAGAGAAAAGAGTTAAATTTGGCAAATAATTGTTAAAGGAAAGACTAGTAAATATAATAGAAAAAATTTACTCCAAAGGTTCACTATTCTGAACTGTAAAAATAATAATTAGTATTTTGTACCTATTGGTTATAGCACCTTTTATCCTTCAAACTATAAGAACTTTATACTTTCATTAGTTTTCACAACATGCCCATCAGGTTGGTGAGTGGACTAGGACTTTTTTCTTCATGTATAGCTGGAGAAACTAAAAAAAAAAAGAGCAGAAATAATGTACCTGATCTCCCAGTAGGCCATTAAAATGAAGCTGAAAACAGAACACAGATCTCTAAACTTTTGGTTTTCAGTCTCTCCCCTACACTATCATCACCATCATTTCCATAACAGTCACTGGTAGGTTACCACTGGGTATTGGGCACTATATTCATGG